>NW_015505584.1:747412-765765 GCF_001515645.1 Sinocyclocheilus grahami | reverse complement strand
TTTAACCACAGCTGTCGTCGTTTTTTTTGTCTGGCAGTGGCAGCAGATATGTGATGAAATTTCTAAGTTGAGGCTGTATTACGTCGATTCTGGCACCCAACATCACAACAAGATGATATTTTATGCTCCTTATGTAGCCGAACCTGCGCTGGTTTGAATGGGCCGCCTCCCTTTTCCCCTTTGTTTTGCTGCCTCCAGCTAGCGCTGTGACGTCACTGACCCTAGTTACCTGTGGTTGGCCTGGCCGTGCGTCACTCAGAAAACAACAGGCCAATCAGAAGAGAGGCTCATGAATATTAATTAGACGGACCAAAATCGACCTGTTCTCAGCAGAGCTCCTGAGAAAGGAGCTGTACAAATATATTGAGATGGTTTTTGGTACTTATACCGCAAATATATATTCTTAAGGACATCAAAACCTCAAATAAAACTCCAGAAAGGTGTACAATATGGGACCTTTAAGAAAAAAAAGAGAACATTTTTAAGAAACGTTTTTGGGACTACTAAATATCCTCAACTTTATTCTCAAGTTAAAAAATAAACTAAACTAGCAGTTAAGTAATCCAGTCCCAGATTCCAGGAGTGGTTGAATTTCCTCACACTTCACAACATGTAATGGCTTTGGTTTGTGGAACATGTGACGGCTCTTTGCATAGACACAAACTCTCAGTCCACCTAGTGCTTTATGCAAATGCTTCTGCAGCAGCACACTGGAAATATTCTCTACAATGCTGAACCTTGAGCCTCTGACAGATGGTGTCTGTGCGGAGCGGCTTCCATTGACTCTTGCCCAGAGGAGGCTGGGAAATCTCCTTCCTGTGTGTTACACGGCCACGTCATCCGACCCCATCGGCAACACATGCCTTCAATTACAGTCTGAATCTTTTGACTGAGACTTTGTGTGTTTCCATCCCATTTCCCCTCTGCACTTTCCAAGAGTAAGATGCTGGAATGCATTATGTGTGCCAACATGAACATCTTGTGCTGCTTTTTCAAAACTGTTGCCACTAAGCTGTGATTATGAATCCATGCTAACTAATTCCTAGATCTGTTTGATAGAAGAACACTTTTAAAGAATAGACAGAAAAAATATTTGAGTGAAAAAAACTCTAAACTCTAGTAAGCTGCCTTACTGTCATCCATCTCAACATTGTTAATTTTGTCATGATGTAGACAAAAACAATACCATAACTACAAGTATTGCGGTTAACTACTATTACAAAATATAACTTTAACAGTTTATCACAAAACATACACATTTATACCAAAGCATGTGCTTTTGCTATAAAGGCCACAAAATATAATTCAAGAGAAAATCTGTAAAAGTGTTACAATTTCAAACAAATTCTGTCCAAACGAAGGTGTTCTGAAGTTATTTTGGTGGCCTGAAACGGCTCACTGAAGAAAACTTTCCTGACAACTTTCTAACGTGAACTTCCCAGAAAACTTCATGGCAGCTGTTAAACTCCTTCAATCTGCCATTGGTCCATGATAACTTTATAATCACCAGCCATTTCCGTTGTTTGTTGTGTTATTGATAGAATAGAGTACAGCACATATTTAAAGTGGCAATGAAACAGAAGTAGCGACAGATTTTTCTCCTGTATTAGGACCCCATAGTAAAACACACGTGGATAATTCATTCACAATAAGAGCTGTAATTTTAAATATTTACAAAAACGTAACAATAAAGTGAATTCTCATTTCATGCCATCTTTAAATACTCCTCTAAACACCTCTTTCAGCAGTGTGGATAACGTTGAAATGTTCACAAACAGCACGTTTGCGTTGATATTATGAACATCTGTTTGAAGAAGAACTTCACAGAGAGGACTTTACTCACATTTCCAAAAAAAAACAAAAAAACAGGCCTTGTGAGATTTTTTGTGTGTATAATCCATACAATCAGAATACAATGTCATGCAACTTTATCTGTGGTCAAGGAGATTCAGGTCAGTTGGATAACACATTTTGATCTGTTTCTGTGTTGCTTTTTACTTCCTGAACAATGTGTGTGAATTAGGAGATGTTACTCAAACAATGTTTTGAAATGTGCATTCTGCTATTTTTTTTGAGGTAAGGTGATATTTTAATAAGCTCTTATAAATGGTGTAATTTCATCATTAAAAACAGTGACAAATGTTTGTTGACAAACTTTTTAAAACATTAGCATGATCTAGAATTATTGGAAATCAGGACTCAGGAAATTTGAGGAATTTTACGGTTTTAGCTTTTGAGTTTTACATAATGTAGATATGTATGGTACTATCATTAGGATGAATCAGGAAACTAGATGAATAAATGAGTAAAATAAACCGTGTGTACGAGTTAACATTCTCTTGATTTGTGCTTTTGAAAGTGCAATAATTCATAAGAAATGTAAAAAGAAATCTCAAATGACATCAATCAGGATCAGCAAAAAAATTAAAATTTTGAACAAAATAATAGTGAATAACTGTTTAACTAGAGATGCACCGATTGCAATTTTCTTGGCCGATTCCGATTTTTTTGTTAGTGTGATCTGCCGATATCGATTTTTGCCGATTCTGATTTGCTTTCTAAGAACTATAATTGACAACATATACAAACAAAAATCTACTTTTCTTCAATGCAAAGTTTTATTTTCATAAAAAAACACAAGTAAAAAGTCAGTAATAAAATAAGAACAAATAAAAAAAACTGTAAACAACAGCACAAATAAATGCAATAGAATAAAGAGAGCGATGAAACTACGTTTTTCAGGTTAAGTTTTTATTCAGTTAAGAAATACTACAGAAATTAAAGTAATCAAATGTAAAAAATAACACATCCAGTGTTATTTTACATTTGATTACTTTAATTTCTGTAGTCTTCATTGTAAAAATTAAATACAGATTAATGCTTACAATTAAAGTTATAAAACGTATTCAGTCAAGAGCAGAAAATGGTTTTCTTTATCTTTTGTTCTTTGATTAACATGACAGACAGCAGCAGGAATATTGGACTGCGGTCCCTTTAAGAGTTTATCCACGGACCCAATATTCTGTTACACAACATGCATTCTCTTTCTCAACTATTTAACGTTACAAACCCCGTGTGTTTAACTGGATACTCGCCAAGACGGGCATTTTGACAATTTTTAATGTATTTGAACGTTTTAGCACAGTTAGCCACTCATTTTGGTATTTGTGGCTCACAAGCTGTTTGAGACTGAGCGCGGATTGTGCGCTTAACTAATATAGATCAGTGGTGGTGCGCGCGCGTTTGGTATAAGTGTGAAACCTGCAGGAATGACTAAAATAATGCGCAATACAAGCGCTATTTAACCGGAGCGAATGAGACGTGTGTGAGAGAGAAGGAGTCCGTCAGAGAGAAGAGAGCGAGAATGCACAGCTGACGTTATTGCCTGTGCCGCTGGTAACAAAACGGATCGGCTCGAAATCACCGATCATGAGGAAAATCGTCCGATTCCGATCCCTAGTCGATCGATCGGTGCATCTCTAGGTTTAACCACAAAAATCTTCACTGACTTAAACTAAAATTAATTCAGACTTTTTTTTAAACTTCACTAAACCAAAACAGCATAGGTTGACTAAACATGATAAAACCTAAAAATGACATTTGAGTAAAGAAAAAGAGTAAGACTAAACCAAAAAGCAAATAGGGCTAGCTGACAAAATTAACACTACTTTTAATGCAGTGTAAGTAACTGATTTGGAATTCACAACTTATTTCAATATATTTTGACACTGACTAAGTACAGCAAACATAGCTGTAATGTAATTTAAAAAGAGGGATATTTGACACAGGGCCCGGTCAGTCTGTATTGTCCATAACTAACAGCTTCTGTGCCACGTAACTCTGCTCTTTCAGTTGCGTGTTAATAGCATTTTTTCCCTCATGTGCTAATGATCCACATTACAGAGATAATGAAACACAGACTGTAATAATTCAGCACAACAGCAGAACAAGCCAGCTAATCAAGTATATCAAATTAATAGGAGAGCAAGTGATGCCATATCTCTTCTCAGAAAAGCTTGTAAATATCCACTGCGGAGACCAAAGCAGAGCGACAAATAAATCTGAGGCACAGCTGTGTGACGCTTCCCTTTGCTGATCCATGGCTAAATTTACTGAGTTTAATTCTGACAAGGCAGTTTGAGAGGGTGCTCATCTGCTCTGCGTATTGCGTAACAGTCTGTGAGTTTCACTGTGAAGAATGAGACTGCCGCTCCACTAAAGCACCTTCAATTAAACATTAATTTAGGAAGCGGCAACTAATGAGATGAGCAGTCAGGAAGGCCATCACTGACTCACAGCTACTTCCTTAACCTGGAGTGACCTGTCTGAAAGCCCACATGAGCTCCTAAACACCAGCATCTCACACACTTACAGCAGCTCGAGCTGTGTGAAACATCTGGCTAACGTGGACCAAACAAAAAGGACGAATAAAACAACTGAATATCCAAAAGAGAACAGATATTAAGGCATTTCGATGAAATCTCGAAACATTTTAACTTCCAATTTCAGAAACACTGAGAAGAAGATAAAGCAGCTTTTGGTGGATCTAATGTAAAAGATGATGGATCATATATTGCCAGAATACAGGTGGAATACATGCTCTATATATGATGAGACACTTATGGAGAAATCAAGATGGCCAAATAAACACATCACAACATAAACTCTTAAGACTACATTAACATATGTCAACTGCAATTCAGTTAGTATTTGCATGTCTTAGTTATTCATTAAAGTCTCTATTCCCAGAAGCAATCACTTTCTTGGCTATTATGTTAAGAAAGAGCCATTTCCTTTGCTAATGAATAGTTGTGAGGTTACGCAGCACAACATCTCATTCAATCTTTCATGTGAAAATGCTTTGAAGATGGAAAACATGTCATTTTCATTGTAATTGCGATATTGCAGCACAAACTAATAAGCTACTAAGAACACACTTGTATCTAAAGAGTTAAATATTAAATGAAAACAACCAATGATCACATTAAGTAAACACTATTGTTCATGTAATTACTCAAGCATACAGTACAAAACAAAGAGTGGTTTGCTCACTATTTTCTTTGATTGATCTAAAGGACATGACATAGACAGCAGAAGTAGGGGGGGGGCGATATGAGCTAAAATTCATATCACACTATTAATGTTTAGGTGATATCGATATTATATTGCGATATGAGAAAAAATTACAGGCTAAATATTATAACCTTATATAACTAGAAAAAGTGAGGGATTGGACAAAGACCTGAAAAGTCTTTTTTTTATTGTGCCATTGTTTTTTCTCAAAAAGTGCAAACGTGCAACATGAGGTAAGCCTGTATGAATTAAATTTAGGGATGCACCGAATATTCGGCCACCGAAAATTTTCGGCCGAAAATGGCCCAAAAGGGCATTTTCGGTTTTCGGCCGAAAGACTTTTAACACCGAAACAATACGGCCGAAATGTTGTGATGACGCAAACAGAAACCGCGACCTGCACGTGCTTGTGTTTCAACCGGCTCGCAGTTCATCGTTACAGCCCTAGCCTATAGGCTACTGTATTTCTGTGATCAAAGCTGAATTTTCAGCATCATTACTCCAGTCTTCAGTGTCACATGATCTTCAGAAATCATTCTAATATGCTGATTTGATGCTCTAGAAACACTTCTCATTATTATCAATGTTGAAAACATTTGTGCTGCTTAATATTTTTGAGGAAACTATTTTTTTCACGATTCTCTTATGAATATTTGAAATGGTCCTTTGTGTCAAAGCGCTGGAGTTCGTCAGAAATAGAACGCGGCATCAGTTTACTGTCATGGATTTGTCATGTCGCGCCACATCCACAGCAGAGAACATCACTGGGTTCTATTTGCTTTTGTCACGTTGCGCCGCTCGCGTCTGGTGTAGACACGTTGTTTTGATATTTGTGAATCTTAAGTATATTCATAAACTGCTTTACCTTTACCTGGCACTGGAAGTCCTTTCACTAACTTGTAACTTACATGCTTAGAGCAGAACCATGCATCGTTCATTTATATTTCTACATGTCTCCCTGCAATACAACTCTGATTCTTCAATCGCGCCATCTAGTGGTCTGTTATTGATACAACCACAACTGCTACAACTGATAACGGAGCGCTAAAGCGGGTACTGCGAGTCATGTTGAGGTCATTAAAATATGTCAAATTAATATTTTGCGTTCAATTATTTACTTATCAGGCAAGTGGCCGCATGATAAGCTGAAAAATTACACAGTCTTTATCACCCTGACACGCCCCCCCGCCCAGTTTGGGAACCACTGGAGTAGGCGATTTGTGCTGTTACGATGCTCTACTGTATGTTTGATTACTAATGCCTGTGTAGTATGGCGTTGCACACAGAGGACAAAAACGTTCAGCCTCGACTCTATATTGTCATTTGTGTTCAAATTTGCAAAGAGTACCAAATTGAACAAAACAATATAAATGCTCAATTTTAATTCATGAATATATAACGATATCCATTAGGGGTCGACCGATATGTGTTTTTCAGGGTCGATGTCGATACCGATTATAACAGATCAAGTAGACCGATATTTTGAACCGATATATATGTCTGGTGTAAATATGAAAATTAATGTCAAAATTAAGAACAAGGGCTCTGACAAAATCTGCCTTCCCTGGTGTTAGTTGTGTAGTACACCCACACTGCACTTCTTACTCTTGTCTTCCTCTGTGCATCCATCTACAGTACAATAAGGGTAATATAAAGAGAGTGTTAAAAGTGGGGCCACTGTATGCTTCACGAATAAGCCTATGAACACTGTACTACAGCTAAACAGCTTGGGGAAATGTAAGACTTCGTTGAATAAACATGAGCACTGCACGTTTCAAAATCACTGTATTTCTGAAGGAAACCAATTGTCTTCAGAAAATTTTGGATGTCATTTTAATTTCTTCTTGCATGTAATATCTGATCAAGCAGTGTGTGTGAGTGGAGCGCTGCTTTGTGTACAGCGTTACCGGGGAAACATCGATCTCTACCACTCCAACAGCGCCTCCTGCTGCCAGAGAATGAATTTGCATATAAATGCCGCCACAAATAGAGTGCAAATCTGTGTGAAACGCTGGACTATGGTTTAAATAAATTCAACTGTATAACAGTTTCACTGCAATTCATGTTATAATGTTAGAATTAAAGAACAATAAACATAAATACAGAGAATGAATTTGCATATATATGCCGCCACAAACGAGTGTCTGTGGGAAACACTGCAGTTTTACTCTAATTAAACTGTCAAATGCTCATGAAGTGACTCTCAGAGGGAGTCAGAGCAGTTTTGGAGATGCTGTTCAAGTATTTATGTCCTCATGTAGTGAGACGACAGAAGCTGAAATCACCACGAGCGTCGCACACTTCGTATGTGTAGAAAACAAAACCACACGTCTGTGCCATTTACATAGACCGAGACACCCAGAACATGCAGGATTAATATTTAAATAGTATTTTTGAGGCTTAATATTTACAGATACTAGTCCATATCGCGACTCTATTTAAGTGTACTGACCTACTTTTGATTAATTCATCTAAACTTTGACAAATTCCGTGACATTCCGCGTCATACAGTAAATTCCATTTATATGACTGGATTCCGCAATTCCATCCACATTTTCTGCATCGCGGAAATCATAGATAATATTGAGGTGTTTTGCAACATCAGTGTAACGTTAGAGCATTGTGATTTATTGCAAATTAAGCAACGTCTGCTGCTGCCTTACCTTTGAGAGACAACTTAATAGTTTTAAAATTAAGTTATTTTATCGGCGAATCAATACCGATAATCATAAAGATGCTTAATATCGGCACCGATAATCATAAAAATGCTTAATATCAGCACCGATAATCAGCCAGGCCGATAATCGGTCGACCCCTAGTATCCACTGTATAGCAAAATCCATATCATGGAACAACATAATACCGGTAGTCACGTTCATACCAGTATAGCGCCCACCCCTGCTGCTCACTTCTGCTCTTTTTTAGCGGCCTTGGTCTCCAAAGTATTTTTCCTATTCATTTTTCTCATTAAAAAAAAAAGGCTTTAGGAAAGAGTTCTAAGCCACAGAGTAAACCACCCAGCTACAAGGAGAAGCACAACATCACAAACTGTTATTTGAAAGAAAAAAGTACTTGAAAAGTGGACAAAACCCCCCAAAGGTACACAACTGCATACTTATTGGCTTTAACAAGGGAAAGAATCCCATGAAGCCTTGTGAATGACGATTTAAAATGCTGCAGAAATATAAAACTATTGATTAGAGAGGCATGATATTGGATTTTTGCTGATAATCGATATGCTGATATTTAACTAATTTTGGCCAATAGCCATTGCCGATACAGATATATTTCCTTCTGTTTGGAAACAACTTCAAATCTCTCCCGTGCAGCGATTATAAACAAATTATTTTAAATTTTGGATTTTGTTAAAATAATATAAGTACTTTGTACTTTTTTGTACTTTTAGTCATTTAGCAGACGCTTTTATCCAAAGCGACTTACAAATAAGAAAAAGTAATTAAAACTAAAAGCTAAAACTCTATAAATACTGCACACACATTTAAGAAAATAAAATAAATTAAATAAAAATGACAAATGCATACAACAACATTTCAAAACTAAACATTTAAATGAAAACAAAAAAATAAAGCTAAAAACAATTCAAAATATGAAAAGAACAAAAGGTATGAGTATAATAATGATTCTAACATAACACTAAGCCAAACACCAAAAAACAACTACATATGTGTATGTACAGCCACATACATGTACATACAGTGGGTACGGAAAGTATTCAGACCCCCTTAAATTTTTCACTCTTTGTTATATTGCAGCCATTTGCTAAAATCATATAAGTTATTTTTTTTTCCTCATTAATGTACACACAGCACCCCATATTGACAGAAAAACACAGAATTGTTGACATTTTCGCAGATTTATTAAAAAAGAAAAACTGAAATATCACATGGTCCTAAGTATTCAGACCCTTTGCTCAGTATTTAGTAGAAGCACCCTTTTGATCTAATACAGCCATGAGTCTTTTTGGGAAAGATGCAACAAGTTTTTCACACCTGGATTTGGGGATCCTCTGCCATTCCTCCTTGCAGATCCTCTCCAGTTCTGTCAGGTTGGATGGTAAACGTTGGTGGACAGCCATTTTTAGGTCTCTCCAGAGATGCTCAATTGGGTTTAAGTCAGGGCTCTGGCTGGGCCATTCAAGAACAGTCACAGAGTTCTTGTGAAGCCACTCCTTCGTTATTTTAGCAGAGTGATTAGGGTCATTGTATTGTTGGAAAACTGCTTTAAAATTCTGCTAGTAATTAAATAATTAATTTCTTTTTATAATGAGTACACTGAAAGCATTGAAAATAACTATTAAGAAACTCAATCACTGCTATTCTTTTTCAGACAGATGCAGTTGTAGATTTAACATTCATAGATAAAGCAACAACAGAAGACCTGTACAAATTATTTTTAAAAAAAACTTTTAGAGCTCCCTGTATTTAAGTTTTCATAATCCATTTGAAATGACACATGAATAAATTTGTATATAAAATTATTTAATTTACAAGTGTCATTTTTATGATTTTTATATAAGCTATAGCTTCTGACTTTTAAAACAAAACGTGATTTTATGACACGTTATTGCTTTATTTATTCAGAAACACAACTATCTTCATGTTTTTCCATGTATTTTACTTTCATTTTATTACAAATAGGCCTACTGCACCCCTAAATAAAAGGCTTACCGGACGGACATGAGGACCCGGGGAGGCTGCCGCCGCTAGTGCATTCTCAAATTAAATGCGGTGATCCAAAACAGTGAATCTAAATCACCATTCAGACAAAAGTTCATTTCATGAATGGCCACACCGCTGACGTGATCTTATGGCTAGCACACCCTGAGCACATCTGAGTTGTTCGTCTCATTGCCAAGGCATATCGGCATAATTTTTCATATCAGGCCAATAGCGATATTTACATTTTAAGCCATTATTGGCCGATTCCGATAATGTTTCCGATAATATCGTGCACCCCTACTATTAATTTAAAGATATATTACATTAAAATATATTAACATAGAAAAGAATGTCCACAATATTACTAATATAATAAGATACTTCTTTCAAAAACATAAAAAAAACTTTATTCCAAACTTTTGACTGGTAGAAACAATATATTTCATATTTATTGTAAAATATGCGCATACAAAAAGTAGATTGAAAGCAAAGGGAGACTGATTCCATGACGTAATTCGCAGTGATTCATGGTGCCGGTGAAAGAGTTCTTTGGCTGTTAAACACAATTATATATATAAAAGAAAGTTGAAATAATGCTGGCTGACGGCTTTAACAAGAGCCTTTAACATCGATTATCAAGCCTGGAGACAGTAGGTCTGTCTGATTTATAAGTTATTATTAAAGGGATCATGAACTGCCTTTTTAAAATTTTATACTGTTCTCTGAGGTCCACTTACAAGATTTTAACATTAAAAACATCATCATTTAGAAGTAACAGGCTCTTTTCTGTCCTTGTCAGAACGCTCTGTTTGGATCGGCGTGGCCCATTCTAGACTTGGAAGTACACGCCCACTGCTACGACTGGATAACAGTTTGAAAAAGACAGCTGTGTGCCACTGATGTAAAATTCTGCATGTGTGTTTGACAGCCTACATCCTTCATAGATGGACGCTGCTGTGAGTTACGATAAAAATGTATAAACACTCATTACATATCAAACTATCTGCTGGGGTTAAAGCAAAAAAAATCCTGAGCCTGAACTTTTTTTCCAGGGGCGGGGCGGGTGGGGGTCCTTTCTTTAGCATTTGAAAGGATACTATGGCAAAGTTATTGCTTTCCTTATTCAAACTGATTTTTTTTTCATGAATATATGGTTTACCTGAAGAATAAAATCTATATCATACACTTGGAAAATTATGAGCTATATCACCGCTTATCGACACTAAGGTTGTGACAATACACTTAGCTCACGACATGAGTAGGGTATCGCTTTTTTTTTCTTTCTCTCGATACTTTTAAAACGGTTTTGGTGCCTGAACCGATACTTATTTATAAAAAATAAAATAAAATCCCTCCAAAAATGATGGCTTGGCCATTAGAATAGAAATAGAATAGAGTGCAAAGGGTCCAGTTTTTTAATAAAAAAAAAACAAGCAGATAAAATTAGAAGTAGCATTAGAATAGAGAGTGCTAGAGTTAGAGGGTCAAATGAAGATGAAAGAGATGTGTTTTCAGCCGTTTCTTGAAAATATTAAGGACTCAGCTGCTTGGATTGAGCTGGGCAGGTCATTACCACCAGGAGGGAACAGTTAATGTAGAAGTCCATTAACGTTTTATCATAGGTAGAAAGCAAAATGTTTCAATACAAGCATTTCAGTGAAGTGTAATTTATGCAATATTTCAAACCTTTAACCCACTTGGGAAAATCAACCCATGGCAACAGTTTAAAAGTAGTCCAATTCTGTGGAAAAACGCGGACTTGGCAACCCTGCATCCAGCAAGAGCTACCGGAGTCAGCTTTGACTGATCACAGGTCGAGAATAAGGAGAAATGACTGACAAGACCATGCTGGAGTATTTACTGCTCTACAGATCCTGAGCTCATTGACAAATATCTGATCTTGTAAGATGTGCTCCCTTTACACAGAGTGAGTGTGATCGCGAAAAGTGAAAGTAAACTGCGCAAACGCTCATTAAAAAATATTTAAATACACTGCATCCTGAGAGCAGCTCCCTGATGCTCCAAAATTATACACAATATTAGAATGTTTAAAGGAGTGGATATGAAAATCGCGGGAGCGAAACACATGTTGCGGGAGCAGGCACAATGGTCAGAGATTCAGTGGGAGTGGGATTAAGAAAATAGCCGAATCCCGGACATTTTGGGCAATTAAGAAATCCCGGCCAGACGCATTTTTGTAGGTCCAAAAAGAGGACATGTCCGGGGAAAAGAGGACGTATGGTCACCCTAATGTATAATTATTGCTAATCGATGTATTCTTTTTAAAGTAGCATATAGAACATATTTTCTGCCTTATTCTGTGACAAGAAGCCGCATCAGATCACAGAAGGAAGCATTTGACTGGTGTTGTGGAATAAAAAGGTTATAATTTTCTCTTTTGTTGGACAACAAATTTAGAAATGTGAATACAAGGGAGGTTTAGCTTTAGGCATTTTAATTTAAGCATGTTTAGCTTAGTTAACGGAAGGCATGCTGCCATCAGAGCAAGTGTAATTACTGCATTCACGCGCTCCTCGTATGCTCTCATTTCCCGAGTTGTGCTTTTAAGTCAGAATGTGAAAACAACATGGACACTCGCGTTACTACAAAGATGTGTTGGATTTGTATTATTAGAGCTTTCCCGACTTGAGTTCACGTGCATTTTCTCAGTCGGGAAATTATTTTTCACGTGCGCATGATGTGATGATGATGCTTCTTACGTCCGTTTCGGAGAACCAAATATTTCAATCGATCGCTCAGGCATGGCACTGAAATGAGGCACCGAAATCTGCGTTCGGATTCGGTTCTAGTACATACCGGTTACATAGGTACTGGTGCCATATTGGTACCATGTTTCGGTACCCAATCCGTAGAGATGAGACAAAATACAGATACTTGGTTCACTAGAACAAGACAATATTTTAATACTATTTATAAGAAATTTTCAATGACAAAATATTTGTCTTTTAATTACAAAAAGTAAAACAACGCAGTTGTATTTTGAAATATTTTAACTAATCTAGGCATGTAACTAGGGCTGGACGATATGGCCAAAATTTATATCACAATATATTTCTTAATTTCAGTCGATACGATATAATTCCGATATTGATATGAACACTATTAAAAAAGTCTCATAAAAACGGCTAAGAACGGCCACAACGGATGTCTGTACCTACAAACTTATGAAAAATTAATTTGCCAACTCTATGAAACCTACTCCTATAAAACTATATAATATTTTAGGAAATAAATGGCGCAAATAAATAAATGTTCACCTTTTATCGGTATTTAGCCTTCATACAAACAAGAAATGTGAAATCACTGTCAAATAAATCTCAGACTCTCCTTATTAATATGAATATTTTTTACTTCAAACTATAGGCTAACATACCAGTCAAAAGTTTTTGAACAGTAAGATCTTTAATGTTTTTTAAAGAATTCTCTTCTGCTCACCAAGCCTGCATTTATTTATTAACCAGGATAACGAGTATGCAACATGCTCCGAGTTGCTTCAGAAAACAAAATAATAGAGCAACAACAAAAGCATGTTGCTGGAAATGGGTTTATTATTGAAAATGCAAACTGCTTGTCTGCCAGCAGGAGGCGCTGTGAGAGCGGTGGAACTAACGGTTTCTCCAGTAATGGCTGTAAACAAAGCAGCTCCGCTCATGAACGCTACTTTATCAGATAAAAATGCCATCTAAACTATTCTGAAGACAGTCGGTTCCCTTCAGAGATACATTCATATAAAACACCCACGCCACGTTATGATTTTGAAACGTGCAGTGCTCATGTTTATTCAACGAAGTCAAACGCCACAAATAAATCAATGTATGGGAAACACTGGTAATGTATATCGAAATATCGGAAATGTGTTTAAAAATCATATCACCGTTATTGAAAAAAATTATATCGTGATACATATTGATATTGAATTATTGTCCAGCCCTGCATGTAACTAATGATTATTTTGGTAATCAAGTAATCTACTGATTATTTTGACAACTGAGTAATCTGATATTTTTAGTAACACAAACAGACCTAAGTGAAAACCAGGCTTTAGTATGACTATTTATAAATAAACTAACGATGAGGCAATAATAACCGACTCAAATAAAATATCAAAACCAAGTAATTACATGGTTAACACTGTTAAAATACATAATGTAATATGCCTATACATAATACCAACATAACCAACTTAAGTAAATTATGTACTGTATTATAACAAATACCTGCAGAGGACGCCAACGGCCTGGTGATGTTTCACTTTACTGCATGATTAAACGTTCCATTAAATCCATTAAATTTTAATAGTTGGCCACATGCAAACTCAGAAACGTTTATTTTGAAATCGCGATGTACAGTAAATGGCATTTAGAAATAGGTTGATGTATTGTCCTGTGGTGGCAAAGTTTTATAAATGATTTACGTTACAAATCTAGTGAGATAATACACACTGTTTTCCCAGATGAACGTAAGCAATTCAAATTCACAGCATATACAGAGGAAGAGTTTAGCCCCTTTCACACATTCAGTACTGGTAAATTACGAGATCATGTGTGATTCAGGACCTTTTGTTCTGGCAATCATATCGTTCTTATGGAGATGACATGATTACTCTGAGCTGTTTACAAAGCTCCGCTGCTTTTTAATGAGTTTTTCTATATAAATAAGCGTTAGATGGACATCTTTGACCATTGTGCCTCGCAGCTTTTTGTTGCTCTTCTCCATTCATCAGGGCTGCGACTCTGCAATTGGATACTATTATATGCGTCTCGTGTTTATAAGAGCAACATATTCTGATTGGCTAGTAATGTTAGTTTGGTTGAGAGTGAAAGCTGTGCTCCTCTCATACCATTGCTAGAACTCATGGACTCAATAGCGACATCAAGTTTTTTTTAAATGTAGGATTATTTTTTTACGCAGCCAAACGCTGCACGCCGGAGATCCGGCACGGTGCCGGAGAACTTTAAGCCCTGTATCTGTAACAGACAATACAGCAGTGACACAAGATAAAAACACTTGTTACTTGTGAGCTGCAAGATTACTATCGGATCTTGTTTCAATCTCTCTGCAAGTCCTGCTTCAAAATGTGTCTTGTTTGTAAACGAATCCACAGTAAAATGATCTGAGCTGTTTACAAAGCTCCGCTGCTTTTTAATGAGTTTTTCTATATAAATAAGCGTTAGATGGACATCTTTGACCATTGTGCCTCGCAGCTTTTTGTTGCTCTTCTCCATTCATCAGGGCTGCGACTCTGCAATTGGATACTATTATATGCGTCTCGTGTTTATAAGAGCAACATATTCTGATTGGCTAGTAATGTTAGTTTGGTTGAGAGTGAAAGCTGTGCTCCTCTCATACCATTGCTAGAACTCATGGACTCAATAGCGACATCAAGTTTTTTTTAAATGTAGGATTATTTTTTTACGCAGCCAAACGCTGCACGCCGGAGATCCGGCACGGTGCCGGAGAACTTTAAGCCCTGTATCTGTAACAGACAATACAGCAGTGACACAAGATAAAAACACTTGTTACTTGTGAGCTGCAAGATTACTATCGGATCTTGTTTCAATCTCTCTGCAAGTCCTGCTTCAAAATGTGTCTTGTTTGTAAACGAATCCACAGTAAAATGAAGCGAACAAACGACCAGGTTCTTACTGACGTGCTCTGGAACTTTATTAAAAATAAATTTAATCCACTCTTTCCTAATGTTAGGATCAGAAGCAAGACAATGCAAAGACTGCACAGTGTCTTGTTATCCTCGGAGCCACCTTTATCCTTTGGTTGCCAGGTGAACCTGTGTTTGACTCTCGTTATTTATCTACTACATGCGCAAATGGAAACAGGCGTTGATCTTCTTCTGCAGAGGCAGTCTTTTGTTGCGCTGCTATGACGTCATAATGTGACACACTCCAAAACGAGTCGTTCTGGCAGCCTCCCTTCAATATAAGCTGTTTTTAGACTAACAAGACAATTTTGAGTTTTGAAACTTACAGGATGCTTTTATAGTGCAATGACCTAGTATATCTCAAAAGATCAAGGCAAATTTGATTTCTCAATTCAATCTCCATACGGAGAAAATTAGTTTTTTGTTTCAAGACCCGACTGTTGCTTTCCATTTTGCTGCTGTTAGATGCAATGCAGACTCAATATT
This sequence comes from Sinocyclocheilus grahami, assembly GCF_001515645.1. Taxonomy (NCBI): domain Eukaryota; kingdom Metazoa; phylum Chordata; class Actinopteri; order Cypriniformes; family Cyprinidae; genus Sinocyclocheilus; species Sinocyclocheilus grahami. The sequence goes on along the minus strand of NW_015505584.1, from coordinate 749,850 downwards.
ATGAGACACAGCAGATGTCCCGCCTGTTTACATTTACATACCTACTTTGTTTGCACTGATACCTCACCAGACAAGCACTCTGACCAGTGCACTTGACCATCGACTCATGTGGCCACCAGCGCTCTACACAGAACATGAGCACGAGCATTACAGCTATTAATAAAATATAATACCAACTGGACAGCCACATCTACTTACAATACATTCACTGGAATAAATGTCACATTGAAAACGTTTCAATCATTATCAACATATCACTTAATTAGATTTAATTTCATTCATTGACATGCACCAGTTATTAGAATAATAATTTATAATAAAAAAAAAAAAAATATATATATATATATATATATATATATATATTAAATATAAATGTATTGACTTCTTATGAGTTATGCGATTGTGAGCTGGAAGCAGCTGGTATGGCAGCAGATGAGCTTGTGTAAGATGACGTTGGCAGCAGAAAAGCAAACAGAGTGCAGATTACATTAGGCTTTAGTGCTCTGCCCTGACTCTAAGCCCCGCCATAACAAGAAACTTCCCATGACTCACTGGAACATGAAGAAACATAAGCAGCCTTGTGTAAATTAGGGTGGATGAAGGAAGGAATAAAACGTTGAGAGAGAATATCCTTCAATGTGCATCCTTTCATGCATGTCTTCAACTCAGTGTATTTCTGTATAAACTTGCCTACTCAATGCAATACAACAACAGCTAGATTATTGTCCAGTTCTGAAGAAAAGAGTGGTTGTGCAAAACTCACAACAGCAATGCTAGGTTGTTGTGGGTGGTTTGTAGGTTGTTGTTTACAGGCCAAGTCGATAGAGCCCCCCTCAAACATCTATGACATACTGGTCTTTAGACTCTATTCCCACTTTCCAGTAAGTATATGTACCTGTAAACACAGCTTTTTCTCTATAGCTTAAGATCATCTACCTGCTATTACTTATGCACTATGTTCTCAACCATGTAGTGAATTAATTATATAAGGTTATTTATATAAGGCTATCCAACATTCCACACTTCGTTTTTCCGGTTATTTAAGTGCATCATCCGGGTGTTTAAAGTGCACTTTTTCTTTTTGGAATTTTCAGTGTGAACGCACTACTCGCACTGTTTATACTACACAATGTTATAAAATAGTGCATAAGTACACGATTTGGGACGCACCTATACTTTTCTGTTCATCATGCAACATCTCAATAAATCAATCAGCATTACAAACACAAGATCTCAGGCCAGACAAGCGAATACACAGATTTGTAACATGAATCTGAAATGGAGATTCATAAATATAAATCTGCAAACAATGCATAAAGCCCATGTGCTGATCCCTGTGATCATAAAAAAGTGTCCGGGCACAATAAACAATTGAAAGAATTGTTTGTCCAAAAACTAAATTTGCTAAAAATGTGCTCACCCTCGGGCCATCCAAGATGTAGATGAGTTTGTTTCTTCATCAGATTTGGAGAAATGTAGCACTGCATCACTTGCTCACCAATGGATGCTCTGCAGTGAATGGGTGCCGTCAGAATGAGAATCCAAACTAGGGCTGTGTGATTAATCGAAATCGCGATTTGAGACGTTGCGGTTTCCTAATCGCAAAGCCTGCGATATGGACGCGATATTATTCTGTTCCAGAGCATATGCATGACTGCCAGCCTTGAGTTGCAGTCGTACTAACCAATAGAGTGAGCGGACCTCCGTTCTCCCCAATCAGCACTGCTCTAGCCAACTGCGTAAACACCCACCATTAAAAAACAAAAAAAACAAAGCGGGAGACAGACAGAGTGGGATTATGGTGTCTACTGGGTCAGATCGATAGTTAGGCAAATTAAAACTAAAGAAAAACATATGCAACTTAAGCTTCGAAATGACAGACAACGAACAAAAAAAAGGTCATTTGCAAGAGCTGCGTCACAGCGCATATCAAAAGCTCCCTTCTAGGTTCTGTTTTCAGTACTGAAGAATAAAAGATACATTCTTAGATGTTTTTGTTAGTACGTGAACGTTATCTTACACATTTTATCTCCCCAACAGATTAATTTAAAATAAGTTTATAATGCATGTTGGCTATTCCCAATTCAGAAGCGCGCACACACAGCCTGTGTCTGTGAATGCTTCTCATACTCGCTCCTGCCTGCCCCACGCGGCGCGAATCCTGTGTCACGGACGAGCCGTTCACGCTTGCCGCACTCACGCAGCCTGTCTCGTAATGCTCGTTTATACTCGCACCCGGCTCCGCACCGCAAGTCTTCACGAGCGCATCTGGCAGTATGGACGAGGCTTGACACACGCGCGCAACCGGTGTCGACTCGCGCCTGGCTCCGCGTTTAAAACGAATGTAAACTCAGTCTAACTGCTTGCTAATTTCACTCGGATGAAATGAAACCTTCAGCACATTTTCCACTTGTTCTTAAAATCCCAAATACTTAAAA
>NW_015505584.1:746404-747335 GCF_001515645.1 Sinocyclocheilus grahami | reverse complement strand
GAACAACAGTAATTCCTATTGGAATAATGCCCAAAACAAAAAGGAATTTTGTAATGGTTTAATGGAAACTATAAGAATTTCTGTGATGGTTTCTATAGTTTTTTTCAGCAGGGTAATGATACCCATACTGTGCTGCACATTATTGACCATATTGAGCTGAAGCTTGACTTCGCAAATTTAAAATCGCAAATCAAATCGCAATATGTCAAAAAAAATCGCAATTTGATATTTTCCCCCAAATTGCACATCCCTAGTCCAAACAGCTGATAAAAACATCACAATAATCCACAAGTAATCCACACCACTCCAGTCCATCAGTTAATGTCTTGAGAAGCAGGAAGCTGCGTGTTTGTAAGAAACAAATTCATCATCATCATTCAAAACTTTAAACAATTGCTTCTGGCCAAAATAATGCTTCCTCCAGTGAAAACGTCCATCTCCTGCTGTCCTTCACATCAAAATCCACCCACATATTTGTTTAAAGCTGTTTTGGCTTGTAAACAGTGCTTGCTTGATCTGTGCATATTTCTCTCCCGATTCAGATGAGATTACTTTTTCACTGGAGGAAACATTATTATGAATTATTAACTTAGTTAAAAACGTCTTGATGAACTTGTTTCTTACAAACACGCTTGGCTTCACAAGACATTAACTGATGGTCTGGAGTGGTGTGGATTGCTTGTGGATTATTGTGATGTTTTTATCAGCTGTTTGGACTCTCATTCTGACGGCACCCATTCACTGCAGAGCATCCATTGCTGAGACACTGATGCAATGCTACATTTCTGATGAAGAAACACAATCATCTACATCTTGGATGGCATGAGGTTTTTTGTTTTGTTTTGTGAACTATTCCTTTAATGACATTCCTTTTTTAATAAATAGATAGGTAGGTAGGTAGATAGGTAGGTAGGTAGGTAGGTAGGTAGGT
>NW_015505584.1:745069-746376 GCF_001515645.1 Sinocyclocheilus grahami | reverse complement strand
TTGTTTTGTGAACTATTCCTTTAATGACATTCCTTTTTTAATAAATTTGGTTGTATTGATTGCTGCCAAGAAAGCATAGATATTAAATGTACATGTATTTTGGGGTGAACTATCCCATTTAGGATGAATCTGCTTGCCTTGGCACTCCAGGGATGATTTTAGGATGTGCAATAACGTGTGTAAAACAGAGAGGGGAACTGAATCCACAGGGTTGGTAGTGAAAAAGTGATCATAACACCTGAACTATAATGTGAACAACAGACTTAAAAAAAAGAAAGAAAGAAAGAAAGAAAGAAACTCTCACGGGATGACTGTTAGACAGGAACAATTACAAAACAATCAAATGAGGGAAGCATTTTCAGCTTTGCAGGAACACTCCACTGTTACAAAATACACCGATTACTCGGCACAAGCCCAGTTACACAGACAGGGGAAAACAACACCTGAAAGATGTGAAAAACAGAGATGTGGTTCTTTACCACCCACTCTTTCCATCTCCACTATGTACAGTCAAACACAAGTTTGCAGCCACAGGGTAGCAGTGTCAGAAACGAGTCCAGATCTAAACACACTTCCTGTGAAGTCAAGCCAACAGCATTAGCGCACAACCTTTAGACGAACAAACAAGATACGACATATTAGCCGTTTACTTTTTATATCCAAATCGTATCTAGTCTTCTAATATTATCTGTAAATCAAAATAAGGAAACATTACACTGTACATACCATAATTAAACCATTAGCTACAATTGAGCTTCAAAAAAGCTTATATCAGATAGTTTTCGATACACGGGTGTAGATGCGCATTAGTCTATAACAATTATTAGTTATCCACCTAAACAACTCAAAACCATCACATATGGCTAATGTAGAACTTTCTTGCAACACAACAGATGTTGTATTGTATTCTTCTACATTGGGCTTTAACTGTTACAGTACTGAATAAAAAACACCTTCATTAAAAGTGTAAAGTACCTATATATATATAAACTTGCTCATTATATCTTGACTACAATTAACAACAAATACAAGAATCTAATTAACAACAAAAGAGTGCCTGTACATAATGCTCAAGAAATCTTAACATAATAAATGCTTGCTTTAACACATTTTAAATCCTATACGGAGGCGATATTGTTGTCGTTTCATTCAAAACTTAAGCATATTAGAAAACAAACACAGATATTTGACAGCTACACATTAGGCCTAACCATACATCATATGACAGATGAATTCACTACAGGGAAATTCTGCCTGCATATTTAGATATTTAAAGCGGTTTGTCGTTTTTTGGTTTATGTTTGTAT
>NW_015505584.1:743090-743593 GCF_001515645.1 Sinocyclocheilus grahami | reverse complement strand
ATCTGATATTATCGAGTATATCACAAAAACCAAACAAAAACACAAAGAGTGCACGCATACACCACATGACTTAGTCTATTAAAACACATTTAGAATGATCACAATTCAAGGAATTCTAAATTGTAGGCGGCAAAAATGCCTCTTTATGTCTTTTGTTTATATCATTCAATACAGTTAAATCTATATCACACGAAGAGTGCGGTGTTTTTCTCCTGAAAGAATCAGCTGTTTGAATGAATCGGTTGAATCTCAATGACTCACTCATTAAGAGTGACTTGCTGCCACCTACTGGCGGCTTTAATTTCACATTTCAACAATTTTTCATGTTTTAATGTTTTAAATCATTTCATATATCAGTATTAAATGTTTTGTTTAAAACAAAGCATTTTTTATGCATTTGTAACTGCAGGTTAAATGCATCCGAGTCCCCTCTGAGCTGCATTAAACTGTGTAAATTAATCTAAATGCCACTTCAGATGCAGATTCCAGAAATGTTTTCTTAT
>NW_015505584.1:742776-743080 GCF_001515645.1 Sinocyclocheilus grahami | reverse complement strand
ACACACACACACACACACACACGCGCGCGCGCACGGTGTGACTGCGCTCCACCGAGACGACTTCTGACTGACAACATCCCGGAAGTGACGTCACCGCGGCCGGGCGCGTCACACCCACTCCTCGTTGTGCTAATCATAGACATATAAATATTAGGTATTTATATGTCTATGGTGCTAATGCGTTAACCAGTGGTGTAATGTAATCTGTACTTGAGTTTTAATATGTCTGTCAACTTTCACCTTACGAAAATTAACCATGGTTTTATAAAAAACGTAAAAGTGTAGTAACCTTTTTTTTTTTTTT
>NW_015505584.1:742151-742710 GCF_001515645.1 Sinocyclocheilus grahami | reverse complement strand
GAAAGCAGGAAGCAAACTAAACTAATAAATAAATCAACAGACTATATAAACAAAAACAACCCGCAATCACGAAGAGCCGCGCGCGCTTCCCTCCAAAACGACTTTTAAAACAAAACCGTTAAATTAACTCTTTATTCGCGCCCTCGATAACGTCATCATCTAACGTTACACAAATAAAACAGACGACATAATAGAATACATACATAACGTTACATGGTTTAATTCAAGCGAAGCGCTGACCTGTGCCTTCATTAAATGATTTAATTAGCCAGACCTTCCTCGCTAGCCTCACTAATGAGACTTACCGAAGCAGCAAAGCAATGAAGCTGAGGAAAGAGTCTAAACGGCTCGTACCAGCTGCTGTCGGATCCAGCGGATCATCCTGCCTGAGCTAGCGCAGTGAGCTAGCCCGCTCCAGCGACACAGACCCCCGCTGCAGCAACACAACCGCTTCCCCGGCGCGTCCTCCTCTCCGCATCACAGGACAAACGAGCGAGCACCCATTCTGCTGCTCGAACCCAACGCGGCGAAGTGGAAACACACACACACACACACACAC
>NW_015505584.1:739386-740789 GCF_001515645.1 Sinocyclocheilus grahami | reverse complement strand
GAAGTGGCTCTTATGCTAACCCAAAGATACAAAATGGAAGAAAGAATTAAAACTGAACACAATCTTCCTGCTATAAAAAATTTTTTTTTCAATTGGCTCCTTTTCCATTTTGCAATTATTTGTACTTTCACTTTCAATACTTAAGTATGTTTAATATTAAAAAATAAGTTTCATACTTAAGTACAATAAATATCACATACTTTAAAACTTTTGCTCAAATTATATTCTAAACGATGACTTCAACTTCTACCAAAGAAATTTTCTGGTAAGAAATCTGTACTTTTACTTCAGTACTTCATCCACTACTGGTGATAACTTACAAGGAATCACAGTTTTATTGACTGAAATACAGACTCTGACATTCCTGACACAGTCATCATCACGTAATCCTCCCTTTATGGGAATAGCTCAGCCAGAAATGAAGATTATGTCATCATTTACTCATCCTCAGGTCCTTCCACTCCCATTAGATTTTCTGTGGAATGCAAAACAAGAAGCTGGAAAAGGACAAATGAATACATTAATAATGCTATTAATTAAGCATTAAAAAAATTACATTTATTAATTTATGATTCACAGGGGATAAAATAAAAGCACACAGGTTTGGAATGGAATGAGGGTGAGTATATATATTTTCTTCCAAAAGGGTAACAAACTCAATAAGTGTAATTCATTTGCTCTGCAATCAAAACTCTTTTGGAAGAATTGCAAATTACGAATGGGAAGAAGGAATTCAATGAATTCGATTTCTCTTTTTTGATGAGTAAATACTGACATCATTTTGGATTTTTGGTGAACTATTCCATTAAAGGTTTATTGGTAGTCTTGAAATAATGTGAATAGAATACAGTTATTGTAAAGCCATAAACTGCTGTTATTTGTTTACTTTATCACATCCTCATCACTGAAATAAAGCAGATCAAAGCAGTACTGTGAAATATAGTACCCAAACACAGTCAACGTCTATATTTACCAAACCCTAATAAAAGTAATGACATGTTTGATTATTAAAATAGTTACTAAGATACATAGTACCTAAAAGCAATAAATATCTAAATAAATAGCCTTAAAAGTCCTACACATCTATTCCAAGAGAATGATTTGGTCATGATATCATGACTCAGTGGCATTATGGGGAACAGATGCAGAGATTATGACCACACCAGTAGTTCACACTGTATTGAAGCCTGTGCATACAGCATTAATCTGTCAGAGAGCACTACAGTCATCTCAGCATCCAGCCAGAGACTCGGGATTAGTTTAAGAACATCACAGCTGTCAGAATATCTGCTGTCATATCTCTGCCTAATATTTGGGGGAAATCAAAACAATCATGAATGTTCAGCTTTTGCACATCAGTACACTGTAAAAAATAAGTGTAATTTTAACTGTAAAATGTTGTA
>NW_015505584.1:734994-738113 GCF_001515645.1 Sinocyclocheilus grahami | reverse complement strand
TGCCTTTTCCTTTATTAATGTGTAAATCGGTTTGATCTCAATTCACTGAAGGCCACTTCCGTTCAGGTGCCTTTTATAACACAACAGCGCCGCACTCAGGATAAAAAGAGAAATACATCATTTTCGTTTTGAAACCAAATATGTTAACCAAAAGATGTAAGCATATAGTTAACTCATTACACTTAATAGTTTGGAATACATATTAGTTTTAGTCGCTTAGTATTTATTTTATTTTTATTTGTTTGCCACTGAGCTATAGGCCTACAGTGCTACCTAATTAGCTTTCCTTGCTAATGTTACCTGTTAGCTTCTTTTTATTTTTTCACAACGAAATAATAAAATAATAAAAAATGAATAAATCTCATTAAACAATATTTTAATTAAAAAAAAAAGTTACAGAAGGACGTGCATGGAAACTGATGGTTGTATGTAATAGTGGTTCTGTATGCATTGCCACTTTGACACTGCTGTTCTGCTGTTCATCTCGTTGGAAAACTTCTTCTTGGTAATTATTATGAAGCAGAATGATACAGCCAGAATCTGCGGCAAACCTGTGGTCCACTGGAAGGGTCTGGTGGAAAATTGCTCTCCAGCTTGACTTTAGTACGGCATCTGATTGTTCATTGATGGACAATGTCCTTTTAAGAACTTTTATAACCTTGCACATCACCATAAATCATAAGCAGCATATGCTTATCTCTTCTAAATTCACTTAACTGTGCTATAAAAAATATAAGCGCCCCCGATCTATCTAATATTGATCTAGCAATGCCACTGATTATACATATACTACATGCTATGTTTTATTTTGCTTTACAATCACAGTGGTAGTATTTATTTTTGCAACAGGTGAGTGTTTTATCCAGTTGGCACAGCAGTTCAACTTTGATAGCTACAGTATCTAGCAAATTTAATCATCATGTGCTTCAAACTTCATTCTTCGGTTACCAAACGCTAGCTATTAGCTAGTGTAGTTCTATATGCAGCTGTAGTTTTAAAGATTTGAAATACTTTTTCTGCAGAAGATGAAAACACTACTCTGCTGTAGTCCAGATATCTGTGAGAAGCTTCACCAAATCCCACCCATGCACATACAAACATTTCCTGAAGAAATATGGGCCCAACTTAACCATATTAACTCTTGTGGTCTTGGAGATTTGCAATGGCAGACACCTTTATATCAGTGCTTTCCAAACCTGTCCCAAACACAGCACATTTAGCATGTCTTCCTCATCTAACACACCTGATTCAAAACATTAGATCATTAGTAGAGACTACAAGACCTAAATTGGGAGTGCGTCCAAAATTTCCAGCACAGGTTTTGTCCAATCCTGCTTCTGGAGGATCAATGTCCCTCAGAGAGAGCATACCATAGGGTGTTTCATTTGTGACTTTAGGTTGTGGAAAGGTGTTCATGTGCATCTACGGTGTGTGGTCACACCCGAGGTGTCACCTAAAGATAGGTTCTGTTTCCCAACCCTGTTCCCAGAGGCACACCAATAGTATATATTTTCAAACTCTTCCTGATCAAACACACCTGATTCAGTTCTAAGGGCCTGTCCCAATACCCACACTTGCAGTCTTGGCCACTTACATGTGACATGAAGAGAGGTCTGAAAAAGGCTGAAAAAAAGCTTAACACACACTAAATCCAAGCTATCTCTAATACCCCTTCAGCAGTATCCCATCATTCATCATGTTCAGCTCCAGCTCAACCAATGACTAGAGTTTGGGCCGTGGCTACTGTAGCAGGGTGAGCCAGATTGTGTTTAGCTGGCTGATGAAATGCAGATTCATTTTCAGAAATGCAAGCCAAAATTCAAAGACTTGTCAGAATACACAGAGACAGAAAATGGGGTAAAACAAAGGTAGCCGTTCATTTACATGACAGCAGCGTTTTGGGGGCTACAAACTTTTGAAAACGGGTTTCAAAGTGCAAGTTTGTGAAAACGAACCCATTATTGTCTCCATGTAAACTACAAAAACACGAATTTGTGAAAACGGTGACATCATGTGCATGTGTATTACATGTTCAGTGTATAGGCATGTGCGAGTACATACTTGAAGATGTGCGCAGACGTGTAGTGTTTCTTTACAAAGTGACATCGCCAACTACTGGCCTGGCATGAATAATACAACGTTTTTAATCATTTTTGTGTATCTGTGTGAACAGAGATAGTTTTGACAGTATTGTCGTCTGTATGCAAAACTTTTAAAAAAAACGCAAAGAAAAAACTTTTATTTTAGTGCAATTGTTGTTGTGTAAACATTGTAATACATAATTTCCATTTCAAGATAATACATTTCATTAATAGTTTGCACACTGATGCTGCTCCTTTGCAAGTTAAAATAATAGGGATGTCCGGAGCTGATCTCTAGGATCAGGATCGGGGCCGATCAAGCATTTTTTTAACTGATCGGTATACCATGACGCATGAGAACCTGTGAGGTCTGTTCTAGCGTGTCACTCATGTTTGAGCTTCCGTGTTCAATGTATTTGATGCACACTTTTGTAACAAACACTCATTCATTTATTGTTTACTTTATCTGGCGTCATTGTCATAACGCCGTTGTGTCTTGCATCAGATGTGACTGGCAGACTGGCTGTAACGGAGGGAACACAGGAAGCGTGAGGATCCATCTGCAAGGCTTTATTTGCAAGAGATGTGGTCAAAAACAGGCATAGGTAAGACAATGGCAAACAGGTATATTGATGGCAAGGCAAGAGGGATAATCCAGGTACAAGGCAAAGGTCCAGGCAGGGGCGAACAGTATCCAATTGGGCGAGACTCGAGAGATAATCCAGGTACACAGGCAGTGATCAGAACACGGGGAAACAGACCAGGCAAGATAATGAAAACAAGGAAAAGCAAGACACTAGGCTCGGTAAGGCAGCTAACACTAGGGGAGTGGAAAATGCAGAACAATACACGAGACTAACACGGAATGACATCTCCACTTTTTTACCTTTATGTTGGAATTATTCTGCTTATTGTACATATAAAATACAGAAAGTTTATATCAATAGTCCCATATTCTACCAACGTCTTTATACAGTGTGCAAATATATACAGAGTGTAACGGGGCTGACAAGACATGAGACGTGCGGATCCATAAGC
>NW_015505584.1:730656-731545 GCF_001515645.1 Sinocyclocheilus grahami | reverse complement strand
TGAGGAAGATCAACTGTGACCTGACTTGCCTCATGACGATCAACTATGACTTGACTTGACTCATGATCATAAACTGTGACTTGATTTGACTCGTGATGATCAACTGTGATTAGACTCGACTCAAGAAGATCAGCTGTGACTAGACTTGACTCGTGATAATGAATTGTAACCTGACTTGACTCATGACAATCAGCTGTGACTTGACTAGACTGATGATCAGAAACTGTGACTTGATTTGCCCCATGATGATCAACTGTGACTTGACTAGACTCATAACTATCAGCTGTGACTTGACTAGACTCATGAAAATGAACTGTGACTTGACCTGACTCGTGAAGATCAGCGGTGACTTGGCTTATGACGATCAACTGTGACTTGACGGGGTGCTGTTTTGTCTGCCATTTTGTGATCAGATTCATCTGTCGCTGCCATTTTGTGAACGTAACCTAGTGCGGGGCCATTACAGGAGTGAGTGTGGGGTTGCGTTCCTCCGCGATACCCACAGTGAATGGAGAGCCAACAGTCAACAAAGCAAAGTCCAAAAAACAACTCAGTGATGAACGCGGACCCTCGTGAATGAGTTTAAATTTGAGCGGTTGATTAATGCCAGTACAGAAAAAATCTATCAAAACATAGTCCGGTAAATCAGAGTGATAGGCAATGTCCAGATACTCTTGAATGTAGTCCTCGAGCGAGCGGGTGCCCTGCTCGAGGGCTAACAACAGCCTTGCAGTGTCCATACCTGGCCGATGTCCATATGAGAAGCTGCTGGATCCTTGTGTGGCCGAGTATTCTGTAACGGGGCTGACAAGACATGAGACGTGCGGATCCATAAGCAAAGCAAATTTGGAGAAGACAGAGACATGGTCATAAGACAGGCAGGGTCAAA
>NW_015505584.1:723723-730415 GCF_001515645.1 Sinocyclocheilus grahami | reverse complement strand
CAAGACACAAGAATAATCCTAGGGCTAGCGTGGGTCGACGATTGGTAGGGAAAGGGTGACCTCTGATGGCTAGCAGATGGAAGTTCATGGACCGGATTCGTGACACAGAGTGTATCCTATATATTTATACACACACACATATTACTTTTACTCTCTGCACAACTCTGTATACATTGGATTGATTTTAATAACTTTAATGTATTTTAATTGTGCATCAAACGATATATGAGGAATATACAAGTATCAGATCGGGACTCGGTAGCGGCAGATATTCAATATTCAGTGACCCGGATTGGATTGGGGGCACAAAAAACCTGATCGGGACATCCCTAAAAAATAATATCATTATAAGCAAGACGCTCGTGTTCGCCTATTTAGTTGCTTAGACATAAAACATAGCAACACAGTTAGAAGTATTCAATGCTGGATATTTTATTGAAAGTACCCTACTTTTATCTACTTTTATCAGAGATGGTCATATTAAAGCGGCTGTGCTTTTATAGAGCCGTAAAAGCTGTGTTTGTGTTGTTTTAGTTGGTGGAGGTGTGAAATGCGAAAGGGGCATTTGAGGCAAACGATGTTTGAAAATATGCTTTCTTTTTGTAGTTCTGCTGACACTAGTATCAGAGAAACTACATATTTTAAAATGCTACTTTAAAATACCAAGCATTGCATGACAACTAAAAATTATGGAAAATTAAGCTAATTCAAACTGATGGATACAGATTTGTTGTAGCACAACCTTATCATTTGAAATAATTGTTTTAGTCCTTGTGAATGGCAGTTCCCAAATCAGAAATGCCATCCATACTTTAAAACTCAGTAGGCTTGTTATGGAAAAAAAGGGAATATTGAGAATAATGTTAGAATTTTTACAGTTTTCCCTCATCCTTAATAACAATTTACATGCTGGCATTTTTGTAAATATCTCTTTAGCAAAAAAAAATAAAAAATACACACACACACACATATATATATTTTATATATATATATATATATATATATATACAATTATATATATATATAAAATAAAAAAATCTGATTTGACAATGGCAGAGTGGATGAGCAATGAGGTTTGTTTGTTTTTGATTGTAAATAAAACTAGATTTGTTTCTGTGCATTTGCTAATGTGCTAATGTGTTGTTTTAGCTTGTTGCTAGACATTTGGTGTTTAAGGAGGATGTTGTTTGTGCGTTGCCAGGGAATACCGGTTGCTAGGTGCTTACAGAACTTACAGGGCAAAGCAAAAGAGTCCTGTGGTCTCTAGATAAGGATTTCTCCTGCAGGAGTCTGTGGGAATATTTTTCACTCATTTTAATGTCTACAAGGTGAAAAGTACATTAAGTTAAACCTTACAATTTTCTTAAAGGGATAGTTCACCAAAAAAAAGGAAAATTCTGTAATCATCACCCTCAAGGTGAAGATAAGAAGCTATTTTGAAGAATGTTGGTAACCAAATATAGTGTCTGGTCCTCATTGACTTCCATACTAATTTTGTCTGTAATATGGTAGTCTTCAATATAGCTTCTTTTTTATTCAACAGAATAAACAAACTCATACCGGTTTGGAACAACATAAGGATGAGTAAATGGTATATTTTTTACTATGTGAATCAGTACAACAAATGCTATTTTCAATTTGCACAATTTGTAGATATTTTGCATAGTGTATTATTCACTTTCAACCCAATATTTCTCTCTTAAGCATTATTTTCAGCAATAATATTTCTCCTCATGATAGTCTGCAGCTCCACCTGCTGGAATTATTGGGCAATACATTATATGTCAGTGCCACCTAGTACTCAGGGTTTGAAAAACAATTATTACTTAATACAGCACTGGAAGTAAAAGGCATTTTTCGTTATATGTTGTTATATATTTTTGTTTTATTGTTGTATATATATATATATATACAGGTGCATCTCAATAAATTAGAATGTCGTGGAAAAGTTCATTTATTTCAGTAATTCAACTCAAATTGTGAAACTCGTGTATTAAATAAATTCAATGCACACAGACTGAAGTAGTTTAAGTCTTTGCTTCTTTTAATTGTGATGATTTTGGCTCACATTTAACAAAAACCCACCAATTCACTATCTCAACAAATTAGAATACTTCATAAGACCAATAAAAAAAAATTTTTAGGGAATTGTTGGCCTTCTGGAAAGTATGTTCATTTACTGTACATGTACTCAATACTTGGTAGGGGCTCCTTTTGCATGAATTACTGCATCAGTGCGGCGTGGCATGGAGACAATCAGCCTGTGGCACTGTATATATATATATATATATATATATATATATATATATATATATATATATATATATATATATATATAATCCAGGGTTCTAGAAAAGATTTTGCTGGCAGTCGTTGCCAAATCTGAAGGCATGAAAACTGAACTGAAGCCAGCACTCTTCTGTAAATACACAGACAGTTCTGGTTTCTGTTTGTTGCCGTCGTTAATCCTATTTAATGGAACACACTTGTAATTGCCCACTTAGGATCCTTAAAGCTGGGTTCCTGTTGGTCTTGCTTGGTTGCACCTGGCAAGCTCTCTGCGCTTTAAGAGTATGTGGGATTGGGTTTCGTGAGGAACTAATCCTTCCTGCCTGCATCTCTAACAACCACTGACCCACAGCGAGATGCAGTGTGCCTTTAAATACAGCCACATATTTCTCATGGCTGACCAAACACAGTTCGTTGTAGGTCTCTGTGAATGCATGCATTCACTTACAAAGTATGTATGCAAGGTTTTTAATGAATAGTATGACGGTCTTTGTGGTCCTGTTATGTTAGTTATGATGCATATATAATACATACCTTTGTGAGAAAGAAGTATAAATAAAATAAAAGGCCAGTTCAAAGAGTGACACTTTCATGACCGTTTCTTAACACACTTAAGTAGACATTAAAAAAATGCACTTTGTAATAATGTCAAATTAAAAATTTAACTTTAAAACTTTTTTCTTTTTGCAGTGCCTTGAAGTACACATATTTTGATGGGTTGACTAACATACTGTACGAAAGTACATGATTATAATTTGAACTGTTATTTGACATTATATTTAACTTTAATATATTTTAAAAGTACTAAATTGCAACTTAATTATTACAAATGTGTAATTACAAATATATTTAAATACAAGTTTCAACAGAATTGAGTTTAAAGTGTATTTTAGTTGAGCATAAATGCTTGTCAGTCCATTCAGCAGCACACTTTAACCATATCTCAAAGTCAATAGAAGTAAATATGAAATTTCATATGAAGATGTAGGTAAGTTCCACTTAAAACACTCCAAAGTTAAATTGTGTTTAATATAAATTTAAACAATAATGCATTTTCATTTAATTGTAATTTCATTAAATGTAACATGCAATTAAGTGATGATTTAGTACACACTTAAGTATTATTTCCATAGTAAGTATTTTTTTAAAGGTGTGCTAAAGTGTACTTCTTTTATCATTCAAAATTGTTTCAATAATTTGCTTTGACAGAGTAGTTTATTATATTATTATAAAAACAAACAAAAAATATATTATTTAGATGTATAACAGGACTACGAAGCAAAAATGTATTGATCATTGCAGTTACCAGGCCAGATCTGTGCTTTGCCACAATTCTGTCTCTGAGCTCTTCGGGCAGTTCCTTTGACCTCATGATTCTCGTTTGCTCTGACATGCACTGTGAGCTGTAATGTCTTATATAGACAGGTGTGTGGCTTTGCTAATCAAGTCCAATCAGTATAATCACACACAGCTGGACTCAAATGAAGGTGTGGAACCATCTCAAGGATGATCAGAAGAAATGGACAGCACCTGAGTTAAATATATGAGTGTCACAGCAAAGGGTCTGAATACTTAGGACCATGTGATATTTCAGTTTTTCTTTTTTTAATAAATCTGCAAAAATGTCAACAATTCTGTGTTTTTCTGTCAATATGGGGTGCTGTGTGTACATTAATGAGGAAAAAAAAATAACTTAAATGATTTTAGCAAATGGCTGCAATATAACAAAGAGTGAAAAATTTAAGGGGGTCAGAATACTTTCCATGCCCACTGTATATATTGTATATGCACTGCCTTTAGTGAAAAAAGACAAATGTCAAATTGAAAGTGTCAGGGTGATACAATACAACTGTCCTGATACCATAATGAAGAAAAAGCTTCGTTAATAAAAATAAATGCTTGAAAAGAAAACCTAATTAAAGGGGTCATATGAATCTGCTAAAAAGAACATTATTTGGTGTAATGAAATGTTTATGCGGTTTAAGGCTAAAAAAACACATTATTTTCCACATACTGTACCTTAAAGGGCTACAATACAATTATTGTTTCTCCTCTATGCCCCGCCTTTCTGAAACACGTCGATTTTTACAACACTCATCGGTCTGAAAAGCAAGGTGTGCTCTGATTGGCCAGCTATCCAGTGCGTTGTGATTGGCCGAATACCTCAAGCGTGAGACGGAAATGTTATGCCCCTCACATACTGTGATGCCCTGTCTGGCCGAAGCGACGAGACAAAAACATTAAAACCCATTACAAACGAGGCATTTGTTGCATCCAGTGGGGACAATTACGGATTATAATGACTTATACTGTCTTTTTACGTGTAGCGTTGTATCGCGCCGCATAAACATAAAACCATGTCTGCATTTGTGATCGGAGAAATGGCAAACAACAAGCATTACTCTACACTGCTCAAAACTCGCGTTTGAATCATCAGTGGCAAATTAAATATAAAAACATACTTACAGTCTGTGAATCAGAACAGCCGGCATTGTAGTCTACTCTCCCAGGATCAGGAGACAGTCCTCCATAAAATGTGCTGCACACATCTGAATATTTGGGTTGAACTGTTCTGGAACAGTGTTGTAAATACAACTTAACCACTGATTTCAAGTCGTGTCCTCTTTTGGAAGACCAAACAAAGTATTTTCGCTTTCACAACGAAACACACAGCGTCTCCACGACATGGCAGCGGCAACAACAATACTACAGCGAGAATAAAAGTTACTCCTTTCTTTGCGTGAACATTTAGGCGGCGTTATGCAAATCTTCCCACATAGTGAGGTAGACATGTGGGGGCGTGTTAGAACGAGGCGTTTTAGGTAGGTGTGGCAGAGTCTTAAATTTTATCAAGAGTATCTCTTTGGATTTGAGACTTTAGTCTTTGCAACTTTACAGATCTTTATGCACCAAGAGCTTGTAACACTCCAAAGAGAAAGAAACTTGAAAATCGCATCATATGACCCCTTTAAGTAGTTTGGGGGGGAAAAACTGCCTAACTATATAAGAAAAAAAATAACCTACATGCTTCACTACATGTTAACTTACTTAAAAATATTAGGAAAACTTTGCTTCATGAAATCAAAATCATGTGGTGCAACCAACGGATGTCAGGGTTCCGGGTAGAGGGATGAGGCGAGGACTCAGTACTGCAGAAAGAATGGGCTTTTTATTAAAATAAAACAAAACAAACAACAGAAACTACCCCGTGGGGGGAAAACAGGCTGGCATGGCAAGGCAAGGCAGGATCTGGACACGACACATCCAGGGAGAAATGACGAACTGACGCAGGACTGCAAACACAAGGAGAGCAAATGAGGAGGGTAACGAGGGACCACATGTGGGGCAAATTAACTAATAATCAGGTAACAAATGGGAGGGGTCAAGACAATTGACATGAGCACACTCGCGCTCCATGTTCTGTCTGTTGTGGGAATAAATGGAGAGCAAATGAGGAGGGTAATGAGGGATCACATGTGGGACAAATTAACTAATAATCAGGTAACAAGATGGGAGGGGTCAAGACAATTGACATGAGCACATGGCACACCGAATCAAAGACAAAAAGCCATGTGCTCACACAAAACAAAACACAAGCACATGGACAGCAAAACAAATCACAAGCCATGTGCTAGAACAAAAGACACGAACACGCAGCTAATGAGAAAACTCATAAGCCACGTGTTCACACAAGACAACAAGAAAAGCACACGGCTGAACACCAACCGCGTGCTACACAACACAACACACGTGGACAGAAGAGCGCACGGCTGAGTGAACTCGAGACCGCACGCTCCCACAACAGACAGAACATGGAGCGCAAGGGTTTCGTGTCGGGGTCCGGACACTCGCGCTCCATGTTCTGTCTGTTGTGGAGCGTGCGGTCTCGAGTTCACTCGGCCGTGCGCTCTTCTGTCCATGTGTGTTGTGTTTTGTGTAGCACGCGGTTGGTGTTCAGCCGCGTGCTTTTCTTGTTGTCTTGTGTGAACACGTGGCTTATGAGAATAACACTAGACCGAAGTGACAGAACCCTGACACTAGCCCCCCTCAAAAGGGACGCCACCTGGCGTCATCAGGGCAAGGTGCTTGGGCGGGGCTGGCAGGGCAAGGACCCTGGGTGGGGCAAGGAGCCTGGGCGGGGCCGGCAGGGCAAGGAGCCTGGGCAGGGCAAGGAGCCTGGGAGGGTCTGGGACGGCCTCCAGGCCATGTGGGATGGAGGAAGCCCTTCTCCATCTCTGAGAGCGGGGCACTGCCACTTCATCGGCCACCTCTTGGGGCGCAGCCGCCTCCTCGGCTGTCACTGGGACCGCTGCAGCCTCTCCGGCCATCACTGGGGGCGCTGCAGCTTCTTCGGCCGCTTCCGGGGCCGCTGCAGCCTCATCAGCCACCCTCGGGGGCACTGC
>NW_015505584.1:712515-723060 GCF_001515645.1 Sinocyclocheilus grahami | reverse complement strand
GGCAAGGCAAGGCAAGGCAAGGCAAGGCAAGGCAAGGCAAGGCAAGGCAAGGCAAGGCAAGGCAAGGCAAGGCAAGGCAAGGCAAGGCAAGGCAAGGCAAGGCAAGGCAAGGCAAGGCAAGGCAAGGCAAGGCAAGGCAAGGCAAGGCAAGGCAAGGCAAGGCAAGGCAAGGCAAGGCAAGGCAAGGCAAGGCAAGGCAAGGCAAGGCAAGGCAAGGCAAGGCAAGGCAAGGCAAGGCAAGGCAAGGCAAGGCAAGGCAAGGCAAGGCAAGGCAAGGCAAGGCAAGGCAAGGCAAGGCAAGGCAAGGCAAGGCAAGGCAAGGCAAGGCAAGGCAAGGCAAGGCAAGGCAAGGCAAGGCAAGGCAAGGCAAGGCAAGGCAAGGCAAGGCAAGGCAAGGCAAGGCAAGGCAAGGCAAGGCAAGGCAAGGCAAGGCAAGACAAGACAGGATCTGGACACATCCAGGGATTGACGATGACGAACTGACGCACGACTGCAAACACAAGGAGCATAAATGGAGAGCAAATGAGGAGGGTAATGAGGGAGCACATGTGGGGCAAATTAACTAATAATCCGGTAACAAGATGGGAGGGGTCAAGACAATTGACATGAGCACATGGCACACTGAATCAAAGACAAAAAGCCATGTGCTCACACAAAACAAAACACAAGCACATGGCCAGCAAAACAAATCACAAGCCATGTGCTAGAACAAAAGACACAAACACGCAGCTAATGAGAAAACTCATAAGCCACGTGTTCACACAAGACAACAAGAAAAGCACGCGGCTGAACACCAACCGCGTGCTACACAAAACACAACACACATGGACAGAAGAGCGCACGGCCGAGTGAACTCGAGACCGCACGCTCCACAACAGACAGAACATGGAGCGCGAGTGTCCGGACCCCGACACGAAACCGAAACTCAAGACATGAGTGCCGGGATCTGAACACCACGCTCCAACATGAAACAGTACACGCAGACGAGAGCGCACGGCTCGAGCACACTCGAAGCCGCACGCTCACATGAAAACAATGACTTGACGCGAGTGTCAGGGCTCTGTCACAAAACTATGAATTACACTAGACCGAAGTGACAGAACCCTGACAACGGATTATTTAGTCTTTTTATACATGACATGGCAAAGTTGGTTCAAGTTAAAAAATATTATGTGGTTTGACCCCATATATGACCCCATAAAATTCCCATATTTATGATACTTAAAAAAAAATACATTTTACCTTGAAATAAATGTATTTATATATCTTTTTTTTTTAAATGATTAAAATATGTACACTCGCATGTTTTCAAGGTGTGAAAGAAAAGAAATAGCTTCTCCTCATCAACTACAGCAATCTGAGGCTGAAATGGTGTGCAAAAAGCCACACGCTGAAGTGATGTTAAAGGGTTAGGGTTTGTTTTTTGCCTTGTCAAACACCATAATAATTGCTGCAAGTCTTTTTTGAGTGCAACACTCATGTCTCAAAATCCAATCAAATACAGATGGAAGTCCTACACAATGATTTTTCTGTTGCTGCTTCCATTTCATCACAAGTTTAACCTTAGCATAGCATGGGTTGTGCGCGATGATAGATAGCATTACTGTTTGTCACGATCAGATCCATTCATAATATTTATCATAGCATCTGAACATAAGAGCTGAACTATTGCTGACAGGTGATTGTGTGACCGAGTTGACCAGTAAAATCAGTACAGTTCAGGTTTGCGTTGTTTAACTGGTTAGGAAAAGGAATATCACACCCAATTTACACAAAAGTCACCTACATTTAGTTTTACAATTGAAGGATATCACAGTCTCGCTTTACTTTCAAAACAGGTCAGTAAATGGGAGGAATCATTGGAGGTATTGTGAACGATTTGTTTCTAGGGAGCACGAGTGTAGAGGCCTTGTCTGCCGGGATTTAGCCGACTGCAGCTTTGGACGTGCCTCATTTCCAGAAGGACCTGTCGTAGCTTGAGGGGATACCAAGCTGACAGGCCTCAAAACGCTGCGTGGCTATCACAACACACTAGTGGCGGTAAAGAGGGACTGATTACAGGGTTTGGCAGGCAGTCTGTCATACATGCTCTCATGTAATGGGCAAAAATGGAGTGTGGTCTCCTCAGACAGTGCTGACGGTTTCAGAGTGATCGCCACTGAACGGCACTTTCCCATCTATAGCTAAGCTGGTTTCCCCAAACTAGACTATGTGTTGCTGAATGTGGATACTTACCAGCATTTCTTCATGATTTCTACTATTCCACTTGTAAAAGTAATTGATTTGTGTCAGTGTGGTTAAGCAGATTGGTACATTTTCAGAAAAATGTGCAGTGGTCACCTAGATGTTTTGTGTTTTGAATTTTTCATTGGAAAACTGTACCTGTGGCAACATATGTATTGCATTTATTTAGTGACACTTTCAAAGTGAAATATTCAGTGAGAGGTGCTAAAAGTGCCTTCAGTTTTATCTAAAGTAGATGAACGTGAATCTGGCAGCGTTTTATTATTTTGGTTGTTGTACTTATCGCAGCAGTTCGGGAATAAAATGTCCAGTGAGTGGCGCTAAAGGGTTAATGGTCTCTTGCGTTTGAAAATAACATAATACCAACACTATCCTGTTGAAAAAATCCAGCATATGCTGGCTAGATATGTGCATGACAGCTGGTTTGAGCTTTTTTAAGATGGTCATGTGCTGCTCTTAAACAGCTAGCTCCTGGTATCAACAATGGCATCAACAATTTTGACATAATAAAAACCTTACTAAAAATAACTATATTGTGATATATATTGTTATTGTGAAATAACATTACTCATATCAAGAGTAAAATTAGCAAACATCTGCAGACAGATGTTTGGTCATATCACTCACCCCTAGGCTGGGGATATTTTCGTGGCTATAATTTCCATTAAAAAAGCCTGATTTTTAATCGTATGTTTGACTAATAGCTTTTCTGTCATACTTGCTAAAATTTGAAATCAATATAATTTTGCCTTCCAAACATGTCATACAAATACAAAAAAACAAAAAACAAATGTAGTGCTGTCAAACGATTAATCGCGATTAATCGCATCCAAAATAATAAATGTGTGTATACTGTGTATATTTATTGTGAATATACAAATTGTTACGGAACTGACGAGACGTGAGACGTGCGGATCCATCTGCAAGGCTTTATTGTGGAGAAGACAGAGACGTGGTCATGAAGCAGGCAGGGTTAAACAGAGGCAGACAGGTATATGGTGGGCAAGACACAAGAACAGTCCTAGGGCTAGCGTGGGTCGACGATGGGCAGACAGAGTCAGAAGGGGCAAGACTAAGGGAGAAATCTAGGAAACCAGGCGAAGATCAGAAACCGGGAAAACAGCTAGGCTAGGGCTAGGGCTAGGGCTAAGGCTAAAGCTAAGACTAGGGCTAAGGCTAAGGCTAAGGCTAAGGCAAATGACTAGGGCTCCGTAAGGTAGCTATCTCTAGGAGAGTGATAAACGCTGAAACAATACTCGGCCGAGGGAAGGGATCAGAGTGAGTGTTAAATAGTGAGGGAGTGATATGAAACAGCTGGGTGCAATCAGTGTAAACAGGTGTGTGCAATTCGTGCTGAGTGCAATCAGTGCAATGCATGATGGGAAATGTAGTCCGGGGTGCTATGCAACAGTTTGTGTAGTGCGAGAGTCAATGAATAGGAAAGTTCGTTGACCGGATTCGTGACACAAATACACACACATGCATGTATATATTTAAGAAAAATATGTTTTGTTTATATATAAACAACAACTTTTATTTTTGATGTGATTAATCGCAATTAATCGTTTGACAGCACTAATGAAATGTAAATTAAATACATGATTTACTCGAAAAATCATTTCAATGGCCTTTTTTTTTCTCTCGGTGGGATGCATAACTAGTAATAGTAGTAGTAACTTGAAGTGGTTGTAGTTTGTAGTCCTTCAGGATCCTTTTTGTTTTGGTTGCCAGGGTTTTACTAAATGGTTTTGGTTCTGGGTGGTTGCTAGTGCATTTCTCTATGGTTGTTAGGTTCTTCATGGTGGTTGCTAGGGCATTACTATGTGGCTTCTAGGTTGCTGTGGGTCATTGGTGCTGTCTTAAGTCAAGTCTCTATGGCATTCTGGTCTCTATGCTCAGGTCCCACCTTAAATCCCTCTTCTTTGGTTTTTATCACTATTTATTTGCCCTTAAGGATTTGTTTTAATGGCTAAACCTAGTATGAACAATATTAATGATTGATAACGAGGATATAAATGTTTAATATTGGGCAAAGCATTAATCCAACTTCTATTTTAGTTGTACTTTGTTCTTTTTTGTTTTATGAATGTTTTATCAATGTACATTGTTTTTTTGTTAAAAAAGGGAAAAGATGGTTGCAGATCTCGGACCTTTATTTTTAAGACTATTTGAACCTGAGCAGCCTTGAGTAGCTGCTCTTTTTTACATGATCCGTATGTGGGCGTCTGACGCCTTGAAGTGTCCAGGTGTTGCTGTGAATGTTATCACAAGACCTGGAACTGAACTCCACTCAAAGAGAGCATGTCAGAATCAAGCCGCTTGAAGTCTTTTGTTTCTCCTCTCGTGCTGATAAACCTGCCCAAGCTCACTGCTTTAAATCATATATGGTGAAGACAGGCTTTGCATGTGTGAGATAAGATAATTCCGTATGTGAACTGGAAATATGGCTGTTGAATGGATTGGTAATGAGAAAATATGGATATTTTACGTTCAGCTTTACATCAAGCTGTTTTTGCAGAGATCTTTGGGTCACTACATTTTTTCCAGATTTATTAATTTACACAATAATTAATAAAAAATTTGATGTTTTTCATTTTTGTTGTTGTTGTCAAATGTCAAGGTGATACAACTGTTCTGATATCAGGAAGCAAAGAGCCGCATTAAAGGGGTCCTATTATGCTCTTTTACAAAGTCTTGATTTTGTTTTGGGGGTGTACTAGAACAGGCTCTCATACTAGGTTGTTCGAAAAACACATTATTTTTCAAATATTTTGCATTATTACAACACCTCTCTCCCCAGTCTGGCATGAACGGCTCGAATAGTTCGTGTATCAAATGAAGGCCCGCCTTCTGAAATACGAAATGTGCTGTGATTGGTTAGCTGGGCCATTGTGTGCTGTGATTGGTTAGCTTGGCCATTGTGTGTTGTGATTGGTTAGCTGGGCCAGTGTGTGCTGTAATTGGTTAGCTGGGCCAGTGTGTGCTGTGATTGGTTAGCTGGGCCAGTGTGTGCTGTGATTGGTTAGCTGGGCCAGTGTGTGTTGTGATTGGCAGCACTCGGCGCCTGGTCGGGAAATGCCATGCCCCTTACCATAGCTGCCTGCAAGCTTCAGTGTAAATATTGTGTGAAAAATCTAATTAATTTGAGTGCGATTTAAACCCGGATGATTGTAACCACTCTAAGTTTGTCTGCCTTGTGAAAACTAGCGTGTCTCCGACAGAGTGATAACACTTGTTGCCTTCTCTAGTGCAGCTCAACCAGGTCTCGTCCAATTCGTCGATATTTGTGATATCACAAATCCCGGAAAATATGCGTTGTAGTCCAAACGAGTCGTTCGTTGTAGTTTTTGAAAAGTGATTTCTGTTAAATAAAATATCTCCTTTTGAAGTGGTCGTTGAGCTTTGTAACTTTGCAGATCTTTTTTATGCTCAAACAGCAACATTACAGACTAACTAAAGTTGAAAAAGTGAAAAAGCATAATAGGACCTCTTTAAAAGAATTAAATTCTTATTATTTCAGCAATTAAACAAAATTTCACTGCTTAATTAATTTTGGAAAAAACTTCTGTTCACCAAATTATGCATCAGGTGGTGCAACTAAGATACTCATGCAGAGACCAGAATATCATAGGCTCTGTTCAGACCGCTGGCAAAAGTGACCCAAATCTGACTTTTTGCTCATATGTGACCATTTGAAACCAGAATTGATAGATTCTGATTTGGGCCAGTGATTAGTTTACATGGACATCAGTAATCTAATTATTTACCTTATTCTAAATAAGCCAATATTATGATTAAGGTGTTTACATGAGTTGCTTTTAGAATATTCCTTTCATGTTCCCGTTTTACATGTTATAGTCCATAGTTCGAATAATGGCACACTTCATTATGCCCCCACGTGACACCATCCGACGTCCCCTCCGTAATTTCACATATAAACATATAGTTCGTCTTCGTGATGATGCCATATACAGTTTTGGGTGTTTCATTTTTAATTTTATGAAAGCTTCAAGTGCAGTTAATTATTTGTACGTGCATACAGACGACGGCGGGTGTT
The DNA here is from genome assembly GCF_001515645.1 of Sinocyclocheilus grahami. Taxonomy (NCBI): domain Eukaryota; kingdom Metazoa; phylum Chordata; class Actinopteri; order Cypriniformes; family Cyprinidae; genus Sinocyclocheilus; species Sinocyclocheilus grahami. The sequence continues at coordinate 716,759 of NW_015505584.1, read as the reverse complement.
GAAGCTCTTTTATTTGCCGTCAAACGATTGAGCACTGCCGTGTGTGTATCCTGTCACAAAATGTGACACGAAGTCCTACATGATGGTAATAATGTGATTAAGGTGTTTACATGTCTATACTGCACTTCAGTAATGCGACTAAAATAGGAATACCCCACATGTCTTAATTCGATTAGTGTTTACTTCTAACATGACTTTATTAAGGTAAGCAAAAATCTCTGTTTACATGATAGATTCTTAATCAGAGTATTGTCTTAATCGTATTAAAATCGGAGTATTGCTGTCCATGTAAACGTACTGACTTACATATGTGCTACAAAATCAGATACAGGGCGGATGTTTTGCAATACAACCTCAGTCTGAACAGCCATTGCAGAACTCATGCCTCTTTTACTCCACTCTAGATCGACATTTGTCATAATTCTGTGCTATTGGGGGTCACTCCAAAGATTTGACATAATAGTAGTTCTTTGGTCACTCAGTTAAAGGTACAGTAAGTGATTTCTTATATTTGAAATCACCAAAACAAACACGCCTCTACCCAAAAGCATCACACTCATATATTGATAGCTCCGCCCCCAAATTTGCAGCATGTTATGTAACACAGGCACCTCCCCCATCACGAGTGGACACGCCCCTTACTGGGATTGGCAACAAATGTGTTCGGTCTGATCCACTTTCAACAGTGTTTCTGAGACACTGTGTATTGCACCTTTAAAATGGAAGACAGACGTCAGTGGATGGACAGTGAGGTGTAAGTATCATGGTGACAGCTCTATACAAGCAAAACTGGAGGGAAAAGTAGAAAAACATTGCTCTCTTAGTCTTCGTCCTCCTCATTCCCTGCACACAAATTCACGGGCTTTTCACGGCACATCAGCTTATAAATGAACGTGTTAAACCCTGATTTCAGTGTCCTCCATGTCCTCTGTGTCCTCCGTCTTGTTCATACTGGTCAGTTTGGGACCCTGATCAGTTCACACTCAAATCTGATAGAGGCCACATAAAAAAAAATAATAATAATGTGAACAGCCAAACAAAAATATCAGATCTGTGCAATAAATTAGAATTGAGCACTAAGGTGAACATAGCCATCGAGATCTTAAGAGTGTTGGAGTATTGACTTGAGCTGCAAAGCAACCACCCTATGAACCACCTAGCAACACCAGTAATTGTAACAAAGTTAAAAGCTCAGGGAAGAAGGAGGCGGGAACCGGGGAACATTTAACATAAATTTAATCATAAGAAATAAACAAACACAAAACGAGGGTAAAAGCAGCAACCCCTCACGGACGATTGCCGCATAAAACATAATAAAACAACAACATAAATAGTCCAGGCCTGGTCCTCTCTCGTCGCTCCTCCTTTTATCCTCCCGGAGCTCCTCCGTGCGACTCGAGACCGGTGAGTGGCGCAGGTGTCGCTCATCATCATTTACTCCACAGGCCTCGCTCCGTTCTCACTCGTCACAGTAATTATTTTACATTTTGGCAAATTGGTAGTAAATTGGTATAAATTCATACAAATCTCATACGTACCTGTTTGTACGATCTGCTTACGCCAGATAAGTAACACTCATACGTAAGATTTAGGGGTGCGTACTTTTTCTTAACTCTTTCCCTGCTATTGACATAACTTTCCGGCTTTCCGTGTTTTCACTGTTATACAGCAGGAGGCGCTATTACACGTCTTCTGAAACATTAAACAGCATGTAAATCCAAACTGCCTAAGGGGCCGTTCACACAGAACACGTCGTTGTATCTAAAAACGCAAGACTGAGCGCACAGGAATGGTTTTAAAAAACCTGCAGAATGCCTCCTCCGCCATCTTGCTGTCAAATAAAACAGTTGCCATGCCAACTTTCCACTGTAAACAAAAGCTCACAACGTTTGCCCCGCCTCCGGGGTCTTCTGATTGGTCCACTGTTTTGGAACTTTGGTCTACTGTTTTGGAAATTCTTTTAACTTGACACAGAGTCTTAAAAACTTGACACGTCCGTCGAGTGCGTTTACATAGAGAAACAATGGAAAAGTAGCCCATTCAACGTGTCCTGTGTGAATGGCCCCTAACATTACCAAATTAAGTGTTTTAGGACTGTGAAGCTTTGGATGTGTTGGACTCGATCTACTCCATCTATGTTTTGATCGTCATTCTAAATCTGACCCAGACGTATTCAGATTTTCTCAGCTTTTTGTTCAAAATGTTGCTTTTTTTCCCATGAAACTTACCCACATTCAAGTATTGATAAGAAACAATGCATAAAGCTAGAATAAAACAGGTCTTTTTTGTTTTAATGCTTTCTTTTGACATATTGCATGTTCAGATATTCATACAACAAAATATTCTGGGGGCTATGAAAGTTTTGTGAAAATAATCAAAAATGCTGGCAACTTTAAAAATTAGTCAAAACATAAGATCGGGTTGAGCAAGACCCTAGCAATCACTTCCAAGTGAAAAAAAGCATAACCCTAATATAATCTAGTCCTAGATGGACTCTTTGTTTATAGAAAAAAATCTTGCTGGATTATTACAATATTTGCATTTGTTCGGAAATCTAAAATGAATATTTCCTACTAGCACACTAAAGCTAAAGATATGTATGCCTTATTTAAATCCTTGATGTGTTTTTGAAGGTTTATACTTGTAGCATTAGTCATAGCGCAGATCATAAACCGCAGGGGGAATTTGCTTCTAATATGTGTGTCAGGTCTTTCATCTGTCTTGTCCTTGTTCGTTAAAACGCCTTGAAAGTGGCATGACATCATGCGGCTGCAGCTCCTGTCTTGAGTTAGCATGAAGTGCCCTGTCAAATATCTTCTTGGGGCTGTTAGTACCTGCATGTGTCTTAATCCACTCAATTTCGTTTGTTTTTTTCTGCCTAAATGGCAGAGAAGAATGCCTGAGGACTGTTAGCAAACACCTGCAGTCTGCTCTCCTCAGCCAGATCTCTTGGCCTCCAACGACGCTGGTGCAACACGAGAAAGATATTAGCGACTGTGAGAAATGTAACAAACAGTATTGCAGCGGCTCTCACACTTTCGGTTGGCCGGGGGCCAGGAGGGATAACAAGCCGGGGCAGCGAGAAACCCACAGAGCCGGGCCTAAGACTTCCAGACGGTGTTGGCATGATGAAAGGCAGCTTCTCAATGGCTCATCTCACCGCAGCCTCGGCTATGAGCGCTACTTTTTTTTCTGAAAGGTGCAATAATTACATGTAAGCAAGGGTTAAACTTTGACTTTTACACCTGTAAAGTGAACAGCTGCAGATTTGTTGAGCGACGGCGATTCATAGCTGTCAGTCACGGTTAATCCGGGGGTTTGTGCCGCTCAAGTGCACCGAGTTGCTTCCTGCTCGAGACCACCGGGTCTGAAGTCCAAGTAAAGTCTGAAGTTTATATCAAGTAAAGCAGTTATTTGTGTTTTTTCTAAACAATATATAAAAGTAAGTGTGCTTAATTGTATTAAGAAGTCTATATAATATATATATATATATAAAACTTTCTATCTATCTATCTATCTATCTATCTATCTATCTATCTATCTATCTATCTATCTATCTATCTATCTATCTATCTATCTATCTATCTGTTAATCAATCAATCTGTCTATCTGTCTGTCTGTCTATCTATCTATTGTCTGTCTGTCTGTCTGTTAATCTATCTATCTATCTATCTATCTATCTATCTATCTATCTATCTATCTATCTATCTGTCATACAGACAGTTACCTCAAATTTATACATATTGCATGTATTTTTTCCCCCCTTCTACAGCCATAAGAAATGTGTACAGGTCACTATAAAATGTTGCTGTATGTACATAGATATTTTACCTGTACATACTGGTACCGCAGCTTCTTCACTCTGTCATCATTCCTTTCGAATGGTACATGGTACAGCTGTTTCATACTCATGTGGTGTCTTTTCAGCACCCTGTCGGTAGTTGAGATGCTAACAGATTGGATGTTTTCAAAGACATTGTTGTCTTTAATAATGGCACTCTGTATCTCCCTTAGTCTAATGACATTGTTTGCTCTGACCATGGTGCAAATAGCCTCCTCCTGTTGAGGTGTGAAAAGGGGTCCTCTGCCACACCTGTGAGGTAATCTTGCAGCTCTTTGGGGAGGGAAATGCAGAAAACGCGTAAAACAGAAAAAAGTGCACACATACAAATATATATATATATATATATATATATATATATATATATATATATATAATATATATGTGTGTTTGTGTGTTGCAT
>NW_015505584.1:701369-711898 GCF_001515645.1 Sinocyclocheilus grahami | reverse complement strand
ATTTTATATAATACATATGTGTGTTTGTGTGTTGCAGTTTGTATCTGTATAAAATATATTTGCTGTATGCTGCAAAATACAAATGAATCATTACAGCAAGTATACAGTACAACAGTACCTTGCACATTGGTTGACATGCCTGTTCTCTTTATGAAATGTTTGAATTATTGAGGATACGGTTGATCTCCCAATATTTGGCTGCACCATTCGCCCCGCCTCAGCCATTGTAAGGCCATGATTGACAACATGGTCCACAATAGTAGCCCTTTTTTCATCTGATATGTGCTTCTGTCCTTGGCCTCTTCTGCCTCTTCCTCTGTTTTGCCTCTGTACCCTTCCACCATGCATCCTTACTCCTCTTCTTCCTCTCGGCTGTTGTCCCTGATCGTTTCCTGGATGTTCATCTATTGTTGGAATTTGTAACTCTTGTGTTGTCCTCTGTCTATATATGCTTTTCAATTGAAGGTTCATGAGATGCACATTTGAGCTATTTCTGAGAACTGGTTTGTCATTGGTTGATCTAAATTATCTTCATTAGTGAAAGTCAAGATTCACCTGCACAATTCATGGCAAATTTACAAAAAGACGAATAGAAATGTGTAGAAAATATGCTTGACAGTTTATGACAACTAGATCAACCATTTTGCATTTAATTGCTTACACAATGAACTAATGACTAGATGTTTTGAGGGGAAAGGCTATTGCACAGAGAACTAAATAATGCATTGTCTACACCTCCTGACGTGCCAGTCAGTCGGGCCACAGATTCTCATCTACATCACAACGAATATCTTCCCTTGCAATGCAATGTGGAATTGGAGTCAAGTGAACCATCTCACAACTTCATATACTGTATGTGGATGAGGCTGGCTTCAACCTGACCAAAAGCAGAAGGCGTGGTTGAAATATGTCATTGGCCACAGAGCTACTGTTGATTTGCCAGGCCAATGGGGAGGAAATATCCATTGTCAGAATTTCTAACTCTTGTGTTGTCCTCTGTCTATGTATGCTTTCCAATTGAAGGTTCATGAGATGCACCTTTGACCTATTTCAGAGAATTGGTTTATCATTAGCTGATCTACATTATCTTCATTAGTGAAAGTCAAGATTCACCTGCACAATTCATGGCAAATTTACAAAAAGACGAATAGAAATGTGTAGAAAATATGCTTGACAGTTTATGACAACTAGATCAACCATTTTGCATTTAATTGCTTACACAATGAACTAATGACTAGATGTTTTGAGGGGAAAGGCTATTGCACAGAGAACTAAATAATGCATTTTGAGCAACATGACATTAGCAACTGATAATGTAGGAAACCGCAGAAAAATGTACATAATCAATTGCATGAATGTACCAAAACAATCACAACATGTTCAAAAGAATGAGAAACTGGTTTTATGATGTGCACAAGTGACTAGACGATGTGGAGGTTGAACAAGTAGTTTTGAGAATTTCATTTCTGATCTGAGAAATGCACCAAAGCGACTGAGAAAAACTGTAAGCATTATTTAATGCTTTCAAAATAATTATATTTATATAAATAATTATATATATATATATATAGATCATATTTTTAGAAAAATACACTGGAGATTCTTTAGTTTCTGTAAACTTAAACACTATATAATTTCTTCTCTCAACACTTCTATCACACAAGGAGCTGAAAGGGTGAAGCAGCAAACTGAAGACTGACTGTAATCAGATGATAGGTCTCTCTGCAGCCAGATGATGGCACTGTGTATCCATCATGCACTGGGTCTAATGCTGTCAGAGCCTGCAGGCGCTGCCATGGGCTGTCATTTTTTTGTTGTGCGCTCAGTAACCCAACAAGTTTGAATAGATCTGAAGCATGGAGGTAAACAGGAGTAAACAAGGCACAATATGATTTACACATTTATAGAAAAACACTCTTGCAAATGAGGTTATGTTCATTTAGCCCTAGAGCCAAATAAAATGTGTAGTGTTTGTAAAGTATAACTACTTAATTATTCATTTAATGTATTTACTTTATTCATTTTAGATTTACAGAGACTGTACTTAATACGTATAATATTAATAAATAAGTATTAATATATATATATATATATTCTGTAAAAGTGAAAATGAAAATGACCTGTAATGGAAAAAGCACTTTTACAGAATATATATATATATTAATACTTATTTATTAATAAGTATAATATTAATAAATAAGTATTAATATATATATATTCTGTAAAAGTGCCTTTTCCATTACAGGTCATTTTCAGTGTAACAGTGTAAATTTAAAATCAGAGCAACTGCTGTCTGGTTCATTTTTTACAGTATGTGAATCATAACTTCATCCATTTGCCAAAGTGGTCTAAACACATTATATATATTACATGTAACATAATATATCACACATGCCCTGAAATCAAGCAGATTGCTCTGTAAAAATTTGCTGAAAAAAAAAAAAACTTAAACATAATAAAAACCATCTTTTTAAAACACATAAATTATTTTCCTCATACTATGTGAAGTTGTTTGATGCATCTTTTTTTTTTTTTTTCAGGATGACAGTGGTACGAGTTGCGAATAATGTCCAAGCAAAACACAGTCGCTCACTGGCTCAGACATGACATAATAGATAAGTAGCCATCATTACATGAATGATTGTTTGTTCAGCTAAATTGATCCCTCTGTTTTCTAGGGCTTGTTTGCTGTGCTCTAGCTCTCCGCCGCACAATGTGGGCTTGCCACTGAGAAAACGATTGCCCGCTCTATTTATCCAGACGGACCAACAGTACTTTCGCACGAGCATTCAAATCCATCTCAGAAGTGCATGTGTCCACATAACCTCTCGCATACATGGCTTCCAAGAGGCGAGGGTGTGCTCACAGCAGCAGGGTTGGGCCGAGATCAGAAGTAACATACAGGTGCACCGTAACAATTGAATGCGGATTGATGTTTCCTACAGAGAAGTTGTGGTTTAGTACCTGCGTGACTGCAGCGGGTAACCCGGGGAAGGAGGCATGGGGCGGCAGCTGTGTGTATGGAAATTCTTTTCTTGTTTGTTTGCTTTTGGACGGTGAGAGTACCGCTGCACTCTAATGACACTAATCCCTCCTCAACGTCAAGCGGAAATACTGATGGTTTCAACAGAAACTCTGGACAATGTCCCCCCCTCTAAACCTCAATTAGATGCAAGACTATAAAGTATGTTTTGTTTGAAATATATGTAACTTATCATGACCTTGTTACCTTCTGCTAAGGTAAATATCGGTTTATGAGGCCTCAAGGCTTTCATGTTGAGAATAGGTGTCCGCTGAGTCAACAACTGCATTAAGAAAGTCAAAGTCTTGGACAAAAAGACGTTTGCATTTGGCTTGTCAGCTGAATAGTCTCGCGCTTCAAGCACGAGCAGCTCCTTGAGGTGGGTGAAAGCGCGCGAACGTTCACCCAGCTGTGGCGGATCATGCATCGTAACGTCTTGAGGGGACAGAAAAACAAAAGCTGTGCAAATCAAAGAGCTCAGAGTGTCCAGAAACAGGATGGAACACAAACAAGTAACAAAGCAAAACCACTTGAAATGCTAAATCTGAAGGACTGATGTTTCGCCAGCACATCTGTCTCGGTCTCAGATGGAGGTTAAAGACGATAAACAGTCACATTTGAGGACGTAACAGTTTAAATACTTCACAGTTGAACTTGTACATGCTGCAACACACTCTCATGGCAATTCTTAAGTATTTAACGAATTATAGTGGCTAATTTGTATGAATCTCGTAAGATCTCATTCATACATTTTAATGCAATATGCTTATGCCCCAGTAACAGTGAAAAAAAACTGGCTAATTTGTAAGATTTTATACGTTTTTGTATATGTGGACAAGTGACCGATTTCAGTCATGTCTATTTTATAGTGTAGATACATATAAATTCAAGTTATACAAAATATAATTGTACATCCAAATGTGTTTTATAAAGTTTTTTGTAATTTTTAATGCACTTTTATAAAAACAACCAACAAATCTGAGCGTCATGCATAACTGACAAAGTCCTGTTGGATTCTCATGCTAAAGGCCCGGGTATACTTCACTTTAAAGTAAACTAATATTGTTATCGTTATAGTTATCTTTATAGTTATTGGTGTTGGTGTGAATGGGCCTTTAGACCATTTTTTCCAGCTGATAACACTAAAAACATTGACAGCCAGACACATAACTACCTAACTTTAAAGAAATTAAGTTTTTACAAATGTATTTACAAATTTACAAATGACGCTAAGAAAATTGCATTTAAAATACAAAATAAATGTTCAACCAACAAAATTTAATTTTAGTGATGTCAAATGACATCCCCCTTCAACCAGTAAAATTAAAATGTATTTATCATGTGCTTCAAATTTTTGGTAACAATTTAGTAAACAAGGCATTAGCAGGTTAGGTCACATGCTCTCAAGGCTCCATAGTGAGCTCATTTTAGACTAGAAAATACATATAAATTCAAGTTATACAAAATATAATTGTACATCCAAATGTGTTTTATAAAGTTTTTTGTCATTGTTAATGCACTTTTATAAAAACAACCAACAAATCTGAGCATCATGCATAACTGACAAAGTCCTATTATGTGATGCATATTTTGTGTAGCTGGCACTATTGACCAGCATTGGCGGGCAGTATGCATGTGTTTTAGGTTCATTTTTGTAAGATTTTTGTAAGATGGAGAGACAAATCTGTACTTATTTCAGAAAGTATTGATGATAGTGATATGAGTGCATCATAAAATCAGGTTGTAGTAATAAAACAAGTTGTTGAGGACCAAGGAGGACAGAAGCAATGAGGGTGAGGGCAGTGATGAAGAATAGGTTGCTATGGAGGTCAGGAAAGATGCCAATGTCTATTGGCATTACTATACTGACAGACAGCGATGCTCCAATGATGACTGCACAAGTCAGCATCTACTTACGTGTGGGTTGTGTGGGGTACACTGAAAAAGAAGAGTCTTGTTGACTTTCACTTGTGCTATGATAATTGGTTTGAAATTCCAAGATGAAACACAATGTTAAAGTTGTTGTAATGCTTCTGAAACACTAAGACATGGTTTTCAGGCAGTGAAATTGCATCCAAATTTGTGTCAAGTTTTAGACATTTTCACGCGTGAGTTCCAAATCAAATATAGCAGCACAAGAAAAAAATTGAATGTTCATAAAGATTTTTAATGTTTTTTGAAACATTGAACGGGCCTTTTGAACAATTTTTTTGCAGCTGATGAAAGATAAAAACATTGACAGCCAATCAGAATCCAGTTTTGAGACTTTAAAGAGTTCGAGGACTTAAAGACATAGACGACAAAACTGCAGCACACAGTTAAGAAAATGTGATGTTATCTTCCAGCGCTAATATCGTTTTAGTTATCTTTATAGTTATCATTGTTTTTTATTTTCCTAATTAATGCTGTTCAGTTGCTTTGTCACAATCTGTATTGTTAAAAGCGCTATATAAATAAAGGTGACTTGACTTGACTTGACTTTTGTGAATGGGTCTTCAGAACAATTTCTCATAGTAGATGAACGGTGAAAACATTGGCAGCCAATCAGGATCAACTTTAAAGAGCTTGAGCATTTAAAGCGATAAACGACAAACTGCAGCATGCAATTATAAGAAAATGTAAGATGATCTTCCATTGGTTTGTATGCTAATATCTTTATAGTTATCGTTCTCCGTCTGAACGGGTCTTTAGAACAATTTTTTGCAGCTGATGAACCATAAAATCATTGACAGTAAATCAGAATCCACTTTCAAGACTTTAAAGAGCTCGAGGATTTAAAGAGACAGGTGACAAAACGGCAGCACGCAATTATAAGAAGACGTAATGTTATCGTCCACTGGTTTGTATGCTAATATCGTTATTATTATAGTTATGATTTTTGGTGTGAATGGTATGATCAATAAAAACACTGACAGCCAATCAGAATCAGCTAGCGCAAGCATTTCAAGTGACAGAAAACAAAACTGCAGCTGCACTTAATAATAAACAAAGCTATCTTTTGTTGGTGTGGAATCTAATATAGTTATGGTTATCTTTAGTGTTCTTGGTGTGAACTCTGTGGTTCATGAATTAAAACAACTTACACGCTAAAGAGACCTTCTGTCAGATGCAAAGTATGCTAAATGCATGTGGCGATGATGAAATTCAATATATGAAAAAGCCGCCAATTGTTGGCTCGGGTTTTTGACCATACGCTACGTTTAGCATTCATCTTCTTCAACAAGCTGTCACTGTTCGGCACGGCCCCCGAGGAGGGCCTGCCAAAATATCTGCACTTGCAGCGGCTCTAGTTGGGCGTGACTCAAGGTTCATCTCTTTATGTTCCAGGCAGGGCCTGTGGAGCGTGACCCCGAGGAGCTCCATGCATTAATCATGAGTGCCGGCCAGGACACCCAACAGGCCCGGGACATTCCAGGGACCACTCGCCGCCGGGCAGGTGAAATTCGGAGGCTGGCCCGTCTCCGCTGTGAAGCCATGGTAGGGGCCAGAGGCGTTGCTATGGACCGATCCCTGCAGGGTGTTTGCCTCGCACACTCCTGACAAGTAAATAGGATGAGTAATTAGATATTACAATGAAAGATTAATGGTGTCAAATTGATGGTTCACTCATGAAGGCTCATCTCCTGGAGGTCAGCGATCTCTCGCAGTCTTGCGCTGGTCATCGGGCCACTCGCCCCCGCTGGAGTTTGCATTGTGAATGCTGTGTTTGTCTCTGTGTATAAGATCAAACCAACAGTTGATTGTTCTGCCAGAGAGCTTGGACTCGGGCCAGCACTGCACGCCTAGCAACATGATTCATCATCATCGTCATCACAGCCGCGCAGTGAACAGGTTGAGCTGGCACCCTAACAGTGGACATATGTTCCTCACTTCACACATCCAAGCCATTTTGTTGTGTGTTCAAAGGAACACATCCAGGAAAGCTGAATCATTTGGGAAACCAGTGTGAGGTTCAGATGTTCATTCTATGAATTAATCATTAATAATACTTATCATGTAGCATATAACCACAATTATTAGCACATATTATAAACAAACAAACAAATAAAAAAATAAAACATTTAATTATATTAATGCCAATAATAATAAGTAACAACAACAGTGCTAATAAATAATAATGAATACATTGTAATAACGCCAAAATAATATGCAAATCAGTAATAACAACATTAAAAATAAAACAATTAAGTCATAAATTGTGAACTATATAAATTGTATGAAATCCATAAATCGATAAATAAATAATATTATGCAAATCAGTAAAATTGAAATAAATAAATACATTTTAATAATGGAAAAAATAACAATAATATTAAAATGAGTAACAACAAAATAAATGAACAAACACAAATAAATAAATAAATAAATAAATGGCAAAATAACACTAATATGCAAATCAGTAACAACAATGAAATAAACAGACAATGACAACAACAACAACAACAACAACAGTAATGGTAAAGTAAAACAAATAAATAAATTGTAACAATATAAATATATTGTGAAAATGGCAATAATAATCAACAATAACATTATTATTATTAAAAACAAAAATTATATAAATTATAATGATGCAAAAACAAAAACGGCTATTATTGTTGTTATAAATAACATAAATAAATTAATTAATACATAAATAAATAAATAAATAATTAATTAATACTGAAAAAAATATCAGATCAGCACCATCACAACATTATCATTACTATTATTATTATTGTTATTGTTATTAAAGAAACAACAACAATAATATTTATTTATTTAAAATACTATTTATTTATAGATAGGCTAGTGTTTATTTAGATTTAGCAAAATGTATTGGTATATTGTGTATCATTCGGAAAATACACTGTTTTTCCAAGTATTTCCAGCATCATGCTTATTTCTACTGAAAAAAGCTGAGAATATCTCTGATTTCTTGTAGAAGTGTCCCTACACTGTATTAACAGTATGCGTGCTTGAGCTCCGCTCCTCTGATAGCTGATGTAACTGAACTCCAGTAGGTGCAGTATAGAGAGTGCACGGCATGACCTCAAATTCTGTGTTGTTCTACATTCTTTCTTAATTGATGATGACAGGTGCAATTACACATGATGGTCAGTTTAACTGAAGCTGACGCTCATTTTTGTGGACACCTCCTCCTGTCTGCTTGTATGTGTTCCTCATAAACTGAATAATTTCACATAATAATGCTCTGGTTTATTTATTTACAATTTATTTTTAACATCAGCTTTGTTGTTTCTTTATTAAAATCTATTTTTAAGGATTGTCATTACAAAAATTATCATTTGAACATCTGTCGTTCCTAATGATTGATCTCTAACCAACCATTTTCCTTTATTATTAATTAATTAAAGCTTTATATATTTGTTGTTTTATTGTGTAGTAATTAAATATATATAGAGCGTTATATAGAATATATAGAGTTATGCATTTATAATACTTTTGTCTTAGTTTGCTAGTGTTTTTTAAATGAATTAATATTTTTATTTGCAAATATGCAGTAAAGTGACAGTGAGTTTTTATATATTTATTTATTTGTATTTATTAGATTTCTATTTCAAATGAAGGCTGTATTTTTGAACTTTCTATTCATCAAAGAATCTTAAAAAACATTTATCACAGTTTCCAAAAGTATCACAAGACTGGAGTAATGATGCTGAAAATTAATCTTTATATCACAGAAATAAATTACATTTGACAATATACTGATATACAATATACAATATACTTGAATTTATTACAGTATATTCGAATAGAAAACAGTTATTTAGAATTTCAGAATATTACTGTCATGATCTGCTGCTACTGTGAAGGAGCGAGGAATGAAGGAGCGAGGAGACGTAAGGGAATTCGTGAAGAAAGTCTTTATTCATCCAATGGAAAGCACACGTAGCACAGGGGATTTACGAACAATACCGGACAAAGAAACTCAGGGAAGACAAGACTTAAATACACAACATAACAAGGAACTCAATGAGACACAGCTGAATCAAATGAACACACTAGGAACAGGAACAGAAACACAACCAAATATGGGCACAGTCACACATGAGGGAAAACTAGGTCACTGAGGACATGGGAAGCAAAACAAACCAACAGATAGTCCAGGGGTGTGACATTACCTCCACGCGCTATGGAGGCCTCTAGGGACAGGCTTACATGGGATGGAAGGCCTCCAGTGCGGTACCCGTTCCGGGACCCTTGGCGGATCAGGCAACTCGGGGAGCCATGGCGGAGCAGGCAGACTAGAGAGCCATGGCAGAGCAGGCAGCTCGGGGAGCCATGGTGGAGCAGACAGTTCAGGGGGCCATGGCTCCGTGGCCTTAGCTTCGGCACTTGGCCCGGCTTCTACGGCCGGAGCCCTATAGCCCCCCCAAAAAAAATCCTTGGGGGAAATTTCGGGTTCTGAGACCCTCCATGGGCCTGACGTAGGAGCAGCGGCCCTCCCTAGGCTTGACTCGGGAACAGGGTCCCTCTCTGGGCTGGACTTGGGAACGGGAGCCCTCTCTGGGCTGGACGTGGGAACATGAGCCCTCTCTGGGCTTGGCTTCAGGAGCGCTCTCTGGGCTTAACTTGGGAGCAGGAGCCCTCTCTGGGCTGGACATGGGAACAGGAGCCCTCTCTGGGCTTGACTTGGGAACAGGAGCCCTCTCTGGGCTGGACGTGGGAACAAGGGCCCTCTCTGGGCTGGACTTGGGAATGGGAGCCCTCTCTGGGCTGGACGGCGGGCTGGTTCTGAATATGGGCCGGACACTCTCCAGACACCGGAGGATTCCTTCCCTCCAGCTCAGTCCAGTGGTGTCTGGGAGGTCGACGGGGCGATGGTAGTTGACCCTGATCCAGAACAGAGAAATCAGTTGCGTCATCTAACACCGTCATAACGGCGAGCCCACAGAAGTGTACTCCACAAAGGGAAGATCTCTGCAGGCTAGGGCGGCGAATCTCGCAACGGTTTCCATGACCGCGGGGTGGGGGGTCATGGAACTTTCAAAGAAGGAAACCAAAACAGGGAGAAGGGGCGCCTTTTACTGTATGTAGGTCCGGTATTCTGTCACGATCTGCTGCTACTGTGGAGCGAGGAGTGAAGGAGCGAGGAGATGTAAGGAAATTCATGAAGAAAGTCTTTATTCATCCAATGGAAAGCATACATAGCACAGGGGACTGACGAACAATACCGGACAAAGGAACTCAGGGAAGACAAGACTTAAATACACAACATAACGAGGAACTCAATGAGACACAGCTGAATCAAATGAACACACTAGGAACAGGTCCATAACCAAATATGGGCACAGTCACACATGAGGGAAAACGTCTCGGTTACGTATGTAACCCTCGTTCCCTGAAGGAGGGAACGGAGACGTCACGTCGGAGGACTGACGAATTGGGATCTCGCTTAGAGGGACCAATCTACTTCGAGTGTAAATTAAATGAGCCAATGCACATTGGCATGCGATTATTGCATCCAGCTGCTGCTGATCACAGCGTGAATATAAGTAGGCAG
>NW_015505584.1:700388-701287 GCF_001515645.1 Sinocyclocheilus grahami | reverse complement strand
CAGCCGGCCCGAACTCTAGGCACGAATCGTTGACCGAAAATGCATGCAGGTCCCCTACCCTCTTGATGGAGGCCAATGCTAGCAGGAACAAAGTCAGCCGGTGGTTGAGGCATCCGTGCAAACCAAAGAATGCCTGGAGACCTGCTCCAGGGCACTCCTGCCCGGAGGAACGCAAGGTCTGACCACGGGGTGAAGATTTGGCGGCAGGCCGGTGTAACTTGGACCCGGAAGGTGCCACGTTGCCACGCCCACCTCGGGACTCGACCATGGAGCCAGTGGGTGTGTGTAACACTGACCTGCGTTCGAGCAGAGGGTGCGTGGGTAGTCCGTTGGTTATTCCTCCCGATCCGCCCACTGCTGCTCACTGGCGAGGGAGGAGGGTGAGTGTGATACGCACTAGATCGTCCACAACCCAGAAATAGAGGAATTGCTCTGTGTCGAGAATTTGGGTACCACCGACCGAGAGGTCAGTGGTCTAAAAAGATGAAAAGATTCTCTGCCCGGCCCTCCTCTGGGGGAGGGAGTGGTGTGCTTACCATCTCCTGAAGAGCACGTCCCTCCACCTCTGGGTCGCCCGTCTCCGGGCCTCTTGCTCTCTCGCTTGCCACCAGGTTTGGCGGGGGACTGGATGGGCGGGGCGGCTGCCCTTTGACCGGCTCCACGGCACAGCTTTGCTGGAGGCCGCACTTTTGTTTTGGC
Organism: Sinocyclocheilus grahami; assembly: GCF_001515645.1. NCBI lineage: Eukaryota > Metazoa > Chordata > Actinopteri > Cypriniformes > Cyprinidae > Sinocyclocheilus > Sinocyclocheilus grahami. Next base: position 700,588 of record NW_015505584.1, on the reverse strand, counting down.
GGTGGCAGGGGGGGCCGCAGCTGCACGCGATGTACCTGATGTACCTGATGGCCTCAGTCTGCTTTGGTCAGCGGAGATCCGCTGGGCAAGTTCTCCACCGTGTCACCGAAAGGCCGGTCTGGGACACAGGGGCATTCAAGAATCATGTCTTGTCCGTCTTGCGCATGTCAGCCAGTCACAGCCAGAAATGGCGCTCCCGG
>NW_015505584.1:698887-699125 GCF_001515645.1 Sinocyclocheilus grahami | reverse complement strand
CCCTACAGTGGCCCGGGAAAGCATAGCCATTATTTCTGGATCCGATTCAGGCATTGCTACGGTCCCGGAGGAGAGCAGCGCAGCCGAATTTTCCTCTCCAGAAAGCTCTGGCTCACCCTCCGATGCTGCAACCGACATCTGCTCTTTTTGAGAGCTCCGCTGGCCAGAAAAAGGACGGCCACGGCTGCCACCAGAGGGAACCCCAGATCTAGGCAGTGGCACGGGCACTCCGCCCCTT
>NW_015505584.1:679947-697873 GCF_001515645.1 Sinocyclocheilus grahami | reverse complement strand
GAACGATGTGATCGCTCGGCTCCGAAGCGAAAAGCTGAATATGCGCTGCATCTGCTGCCTACTTATACTCACGCTGTGATCAGCAGCAGCTGGATGCAATAATCGCATGCCAATGTGCATTGGCTCGTTTAGTTTACACTCGAAGTAGATTGGTCCCTCTAAGCGAGATCCCAATTCGTCGGTCCTCCGACGTGACGTCGAGAGTGACCGACTGAAAGGGAACTAGGTCATGGAGTACATGGGAAGCAAAACCAATCAACAGACAGTCCAGGGGTGTGACAATTACATTTTTTAGACTGATTTTGATAAAATAAATGCAGTCGTAGTGAGCAAAAGAGACTTCAAAAATATTTTATTCGGTTTTTGGCCAAGTGCATCCAGAATTTTCAGTTTTGGTTTTAGCCCAGAATTTTTATTTTGTGGCATCCCTACTTGTCATTATTATAATCTTGAAATTCTATTAAATGAAGCTTATTATTATTATCATTATTTTTTTCATGAGAAATGTGTTCAATAAATAGCAATACGGGTTGATATTTGCAATATTTTGCAATTTATTGAATCCTTGCTAAACTGAAATACAAATTTTATTTAAATATTTGCTGAAATCATGCTGACCCCAAACTTTTGAATGATAGTGGTCAGTGAGATTTATTTTGTTTTATTTTTTTTATATGTATATGTATATGTATATGTGCATGTGCATGTGTGATATATGAATAATCAGTTATGAAAAACAAACAGCTAATATACGTTGTCAGACATGCAGAACATCTGAGAGAAAGGTCAACAAACATAAGTAAACATATTTGTTTCGTTTTAAAAAAAGCAGTGAAAAAAAACATTATTTGTTGACAATTTGGCAATTATTATTAGCTTAGCAACATGCTAATGCCAAACTCTATTGAAATCAATTTAGTCAAGTGCTGGGGCCATTTACACGTTTTTTATGTTCCACTGCTCTGTTTTCCCATTGTTTTTCTGTTAATATGACTGTTGTGCTTGTGTCACGCATCTTTTGCAGTGTCTCACGCATGAGCGCCATGTTTTTAAAATGGTGTATCAAGCTAAAATAAGTTCAAACTTTTAAAAAATGCATCTTTAGACCTTTTTTCTCATTCCAATGCCCTGCATCTCACATTTGTAAACACAAAAAAAGCATTTTCTCATGTAAAAAAAAAAATTAATAAAAAAATTAAATAAATATATATATTTTTTTGAAGTTTGGCTCTTTACATTTGGATCAGCATACCAAGTTGAATGATGCCCAGCTGTCCCACGTTTAATGCAATGTGTTACTTGCTGTTTCTGCGTAATTATTTGTGTAATTGACTAGCAATTTCTGAGAGTCAGTTGTTTCAAAGCAAATCCTACACCAAATTTTGTGTGTGTGAACCACCCCTTATGTTGCTGTAATGTCTTCTAAACATCAGAGGTGTAAAGTATTGGAGTAAATGTAATTAGTTACTGTACTTAAGTATCTTTTTGGGTACTTTGTAGTTGTACTGAGTATCAACTTTTATACTATTAATATTAGCAACTTTTACTCTTTACTTCACTACATATTTGAATGAGTATCTGTACTCTTTACTCCACTACATTTGAAATGAGTGTTGCAGTTACACATTACATTTTGCATGGACCTAGCTTTTTCTGCAGCAGTTTATTTCTGCTACAAAATACGTGATACTGCCTATTACAGGTCACTGAAAGTACTGCATCTTGTGTGTTTTGCCCTTACTCAACCAAACATTTCAACAAGGCTACTTTATGTGAATGCGAGTTCCTTAGCAAGTATTTGTGAATCACAGGTGTTTTATATATGAGATGAGGACATGACTGCAGCCGGCAATGAGGCCAAAACAAGCACAGCCAGTGTAAGAAGGCTTTGGCTTTTTAATTTTACTTATTATTTTATTTATCCATTATACTGAAGATACCTTTTTGAAAGATATTGTTTTTTTGTTTGTTTGTTTGTTTTGTAAATTTGAGGTGTTCAGTTTTATTTTGGTTAGAGAGAATTGCTCTCCTCACAAATCAACTCTTTCTTGTTTTTGTTTCATGCTCTCTGTGCCTTGCCCTGTACTTTTATGTCACTTCCTGTCTCCCGTGGTGTTTGTAGTCAGTTTGTAGTCCGTTTGTTCATTGGTTCCCCTTGATTAGTCTTATCTTGTTAAGCTTGTTAGCCCCCTGTGTGTATATATAGCCCTAGTTTTTCTTTAGTTTCTTGTGAGTTGTTGAATGTAGTTGTTGTCTGTTTGCCAGTCATTGCGTTCTTTGTTCCCTTTGGTTTTTGCCTTATTGTTTGTTCTAGTTTTTCCGTTAAATACCAGCACATACCGTAGATCCTTGCCGCTGCCTGTTTTACGCAGCTTCTCCACAACGTTACAGTTTTTCACTGGCATGTCTCTTTGACTAGTGCATCTTTGAGCCTATATTTAGTATAAGTAAAATACTTAAGTACTGTTAAAATTAGTTTATTAGTTTATTAGTAAAATTAGTAAATTGTTTTGGAATTGGTGACTTGTAACGTGTAGTGGAGTAATTTTCACTGTAAGGTATCTGTACGTTTACTCAAGTATGGTTTTAGGTACTCTTTACACCTCTGCTAAACATGTTACTTATGAAGTTTGAATTCAGTTAATTGGGTTCTGGTTCATTTTGGCAGTAGATGGCAAGGTAAGGTTTTGGATCAAAGCCAACCCTCTGGGGTCGGCGAATGCGGTGGCACATTCTGTTGCATTTTTTCTTGATAACGCCGATAAGAACTTAAAATGCTCTGTCATTTTTGGTCATACAGATAAGAGTACATCAATCGAAATTGTAAAGGGTCTACTTTTATTTGTATACATTCAAAATAACAACAAAAATGCTGTGCTTTTGTAAAATAAAGAAAACAAACAGGGTGTGCTTTCTGCCATCTTGGTCTCCCTGAGCTTCTTTCAGAAAACGCATGAAAACGTCTTCCCTGAAAACACGTCACAAAAATTAACCAAAACTCAGCGAATACTTGACACACAGACATATTCATGGCCATTGCCACTTCCTCACATACCCTCCTTTCTAACACAAAAAGTGTCACACAAAAGTTAGATCAATATATTGTTTTCTGTGAATAAATGAGCAGGATGATTTTCACATAGTTGTGCGAGAGTCAGTGTAATGGAAAGGGTGACCTCTGGTGGTGAATAAACGGAAGTCCATAGACCGAATTCGTGACAAATATGCTTTTAAGAAACAAATGCCAGGGCATGTCAAACTTCTCCAGGGCCCAAAAAACCCCTCGGACCCCAGAGGGTTAAACCCGGAATGGCTTTTGTTTTAGCTTTGTCATCATGTGCATAATATATTGCTTGTAAAAAGTCAAAGTTGAATTAATATAACCAAAAGCTTTTATGTTTGTCTAATTGAAAAAAATCCCCTTGATGTATCAAATAAAAAAAAAGTCAAATCAGCTGTCGGCACACTCTTCAGTGGAAGCTTGTACAAACACTGCTGAGTGATATCAGGACAGAACATGGCAACTTCAGCACTAAGCTGGCATCAAATATATTCCTGCAGGCCACATCATAAAATGTAATACCATAAAAGCAGACATACTGTAATACATGCCATTTTCACCCGGATATGTGAAATAATATAAAGGAAAGACATTAAATAACATGAGAGAGTCTAGTACTAGCTTCTGTGAAGTGTTGTCACCAATCTGTCAGGCTAAATTTCAGATTTGCTGTCTTTATAAGATGATTGTGGGTATCACTAAAAAGGCTAAATACTGACTAACCCAGTCTTGATCAGTATTATTTTAGTATCATTTAGATACAGTACTATTATATTTTATTACTTTGTTTTCATTTTAATTTTAGCTAAAGTTTTAGTAATTTTGTTGTTTTTAATAATATATGTTATTTTTTTATAATATATAATAATTATAATAATATTTTTATTTCTGTTTTGAGTTATTTTACCCCATCAAATTTTATATTTAATTTTAATTAAGTTAACATTTATTGTATTATTTTATTATTTCGTTTTTTAAATAGTTTTAACTACAATTTTAGTTAACTATCCTGGTTTAGATTATGCCTTTTGTCTTGATAAGTACAGTATGTATTGATGCATGATTTGGGAAGTCTTAATATTGGAATGCATTAAAAAAATATTTCAGCAAAAAAAAAAAAAAGAATCTAATAAAAAAAGAATAATTTACTCAACCTAATTTTGTTGCAAACGTAAATTACCTATATCTTATGGAACACAAAATAAGAATGATACAGTTTTTTTAACTGCTTTTTTTCTCAATACAACACATGTTTGTTATGACAAAAAAATGTAAGTATTATGAAACCAGCCAATATGACTATGATTTTTTGGAACTACTCTGTTAAAGGAAGCAACACGCAGGTTCTTTTTAAAAAATATTTGAATTTATATAAAGAGTATATTTAAGTACCACCCCGAAATGGTATTATTAATTATGAATTTGCCACACAAAAACCAATCACCTGATCGTCAACAGGAGCATTGCCAAAACACTGGATTTGTTGCTGCTAGGCATCAAGTTTACTGTGATAAATGACTCATCTAATTGAAGCTTGTAATTAGTTGCAAATAATTAACCATGTGTTTGATTGAAGTGCCTTGATAGCAGTTAAACAGTACTAATCAAATAATTCAGGGCGCCACAAATTGAACCAATAGAAATGTCTTCATTATGAACACAGCAAGTGATTTGTCTTGGCTGAAGATATTTTAAATGCTGAGGTGTTTCTTTATTTGGCTTGTAGATCCTCAGATGTATCACCAGCACATCACAACACTGTTCCAAAGCTCACTGAGCTGCCAGTGAGCTTTTTTTCTAAGGCAATTTTCTACTGCGTGGTACGACTCGGCTCGGTACGGCTCAGTACAGCACGGCACGGTTCGGCTCGGCACGGTTTGCGTTTCCACTGCAGTTCAGTACCGCTTTAGTGTGGGTGGGATTATTCACATGTTGTTATAGTTGCGCCGCCTCTACTACCACGACTCCTAAAAAAACTTTTTCATTCCGCGTCGCCCCATGAAGCTCTCGCTGGATCTGCTCCTCTGCTATCAACGAGAGGAACGTCTGTACTTCCGCAACAGACAACAAAACTTTTTGGTTGTTAAAAAAGGTGCGCTCGTTCAAAACAGTTGCGTTCGATCCTTCGTTGGCTGTGCTGATTTAAATCTAGCGGTTCTGTTGTGTTTGTGTCGCAAGTTCAGTGACGCATGTAGTGACGATACTCTCCGGCCAATCCGTGATCAGCAATAGTTTACACGTCATGTTTTGGTAACGGTACGGTTCACTTGGAACCCCAACCGAAGGGGTACTAAAAAAAGTACCAGGTACCAGGTACTGTACCCAGTGGAAAACCCCCCAAAAGTGAACCGTACCGAGCCGTACCGTGCCGTACCATGCAGTGGAAAAGCGCCATTAGTGTCGTCTGTCTACACGGCACAATGCTCAAACAAGCATAAAAATGAATAGCACACAAACTCTGGGTAAAACAGTCAAGTCTCTGACACTCAAACGCACCTTCATAAAGAGCGCTGCCTGCTAGTTTGCTAGTAACACTGAGGTAGCCTTTTAGCACATCAAAAAACAAACTTTATATAACCCTGGTTTTACAGTAGCCAGTGTTTATGGCGATTATGTGAGTAAATGGCACAGACAAACTCAGAATGGTGTGTATATAAAGGGTTTATAGAGGACCCCGCCATCACCCTTAGTTAGCTTTTAATGCTACCCCATAAACTATCCTCTTGGGAGAGGTGTGAGGCCATAAGCAGTAGTCTTAATTGGATGTGAAGAGAAACATGGGTCCTTACAAGGTTATTCACACAGTCATCTACAAATGACCCCTCTGAGACTTGGGTTAAGCCTCCCTGCCACTCATAAAGGCCAATCACGTGAGGAATTTCCTGTCTGAGTTCTCTTTAACAGCTGGGAATAAAAGCTGGGGGACTTGTGAAAGAAAGCCCAGCGGGGAAGAGTTTATTTATTTTTTTTAAGCTGATCTAAACACCTGCAGTCCTTTGCCCACCATCTACCCCAGTGGACACTATTACTTTCAATACAGCGCAATTTGTAGACAAACTTTTAAACGAGTCCGCTGACATCAGGGAACAGCCTTGTTAGGAAACCCCAACAGAACGATGACATCATTACGTGGAAGTGTGTGCATTGTCTTTCCAGTCCCATAATATGGCCGTGCCCCTCCCCATCTGCTTGAAATCTCTGCCTCACAATAATCCTGAGGAAACTGGCAAGAATTAGTTGAGTTCCTTGCTTTTCCATGTAAAGTTAACTATGGATTTGTTAATGAAAAAGTTCTGAAAGCTAGATGACTTTTTTTCAATGCCCATACAGCATCCACATCGTTCATAGAAGTTATTTATTTTATTTTATTTTTTTACCTTTGGCCACTTTTACTGTGTGTATAAGAACAGTCAGCGATAGGACAGGAAATAATGTAGGTAAGAGTTGGGAATGGGATTGTGAAATATTGCAACCAGGAATTGAATCTGCATTGACCACATGCGATCAACAGTTCAGTGTGTTTATTATGGCTCCAGAAAGATTTATTTGGAGCTATTTTTCTTTTTTTCTTTGCAGTGGCAAAGAAGAACCGTTTTTGTTCCCCAAAGTTCCCCAAAAAAATCATCTTTCTTTCACTATAAATAACCTTTTCTGGAATGGAAAGTTTCCATGGATGTTAAAGGTTCTTCATGGAACCATAGATTCCAATATAGAACTGTTAATTAAAAGAGTGTAGAGGGACATATCTTCCATACTGCACCTTCACTTAAAAAATAAAAAGTTTGGAATGCTAAGTAGCAGAATCTTCCATTTGACATCCTTCACCTGTTTGAATCAACGGAACACAAAGAAATAGTCCAAAGTGATGTGTCCCGTTTCACAGAACCAAAACTCCCTCATTGCTATGCACCACACGAACATCCAGGCGTATGTTGATCCACAGGACTTGAGAGAAGGAAAGCTCTGGGTGGAGGGGTAGGGGGTGGGGGTGTCTCCATTCATTCCAGCCTCTCATTTACATTGTAACAGCTCTGGCTATTTCTCTCACTACCCCCAAATATTAATGCACTCTCCTCTCCTGCTAACACCCTCCACCAAATCTCAAACCTCCAGCAGTTTCTAGAGGAAAGCTCTTATTTCTTAAGTCTGCACTCCAGACCTCCTCTCCAACCCCCCTTTTCCAACGTTCAGCCTCTTTGATGTCTTATTTTCTCGTCTCTCACCCCCTTTCTCTCTCATCTGAGAGTCTTGAAAGACTTGCTATGAAAAAACACACACACACACACACACACACACACACACACACACACACACACATACACACAGAAAACCTCCTTGTTTTAGATGGTGAGGTGAAAATGGTCTGGTAACAAGCAGGTGCACTGGGCCCTAAGCAGCTGTGTTTGGTACTCAAGACAAGGTGTCCTGGCTCTCCTTAAGCACTTCATGTAATCCTCTAATGCAATTCACACTGTAATTGCTGAGATACACACTCTCCCCCTGTTCTCCAATGCCCACATTCACTGTAAACATGTGCAACTACTGAGACACATGAACCTAGATGGACTGCACCAGGCAGGCCATTGTTCCTGTTTTGTGTATAGCAGTGTGTGTTGTCTGAAAGTGGCCAATGCTTGACTGTGTATGTACATGTCTTTTCCCTCATCAAATCCAAGGACGTTTGGGCTTTAATTCTATGAGTTCCGTGTTGCATGGTCAACAGCTCAAGTCTGGCACGTAGGCTGTCGCCTGCTAGTGCTGTCGGGCACAATAGCGCTCTTCCCTCCAAGGCCTCGGCTGATAAACTGATGACTAAACGAGGGGGGGTGAGACGTGTCTGTCACTCACGGTCTGTGTGAATGCTTTATCTCCCCAACGAGGTCTCTCACTGGCTCTAAAAGACTTATTCTTGCAGAGAAATATCTTGAGTAAGGGGTATTTGTCACATGAATCCTTTTTGGAGCAATTACTTAAAGGTGATGTGTGTAAATTTTAGGATGTTAAAATATTTTCCTATAGCAGATTAAAATGAGGAAATGGTAATAGGTTGATTTCTTTAAAAAAAAAATGACCAGCCTGGCACAGCGACCTTGACTCAACCAATGATGTAAGTTTTGGTGGGTCTGTTTATTTGATCTGGTGGTGTAGTGTCCCGGATTATTTTTGAAGTTGGATTTGGTGACAAATTACGCAGTCTTTCAATCACTGTTTAATTTTATTTCATTTGTTTAGATCTAGCTTATGGGGAACCTAAAAATAAATTTCAGGTAGCAATAAGTGTTGCATAGTCTTAAATTTTACTACCCCCTAGTGTCACTTTATGGCGGCGTTAAGTGACTGGTTTGGTTAAGGAGGACTTCACTGAGATTGAATACCTCAGTCTAGTTTATTTATCCCACAATTTCTCTGCTGATTCCCAAAAGCTCTGGGTTACTTTCCATCGTCTTGAATGCCTTTTGGATTAAGCGCTGTCCCTCCCAAAACTGAAGGAATGCAGATGCGAAGGGCCAACGGATTTAAGGTCCCCAGCATTAAACTGAATTCTTGTACCCTGCTCAGGGTCCCCTTGCCCCTTCCAAAAGCCCCCAGGGATGACACAGCTCATTGATGCATCTCTCATTAGCATTTTACCAGCTCGCTTCACTAATTTCAGAGGCAATCCGTCATGAGAAAAACGGAAGAATGTGCTCTATTTGCATGATGCTGTGCCAGAACGCCACTTCTTTTCTGCCTCTCTCTTGCGCGGTCATTTGGTAATATGCCCAAGACTGCTCCACTTTCCCAGGGAAAATCTTAGACATCATATGAACAAGACTTCATTTTGTGCCAGAGGAGAGAAATTGTTTGAAATAAACAAAGGCTTGTATTCAGCTGAAGCAAGTTTTTTCCCCCTTGATTTACACTCTCAAAATAAAGGTACAGAAACATTATTGTTGTCATATATTATAAAGGACAATGTCTAGGATATTTTGTATACACAAGCAGAAATTAAGTGTTTGGAAAGACAAATATCACTATTACTGTTTCTCATGTTTAGGGTTAGGGATTTCCACAAACCCCAACCTAACATATTAAACTTTAGAAAGTAACTTTGATAGGGTGACCATACATGCTCTTTTTTTCCGGACACATCCTGGCCAGGATTTCTATATTGCTTAAAATATCCAGGTTTTGGCTTTGTTTTCCTGTTTTCATACTTGCTGAAGGTGATGATTGAAAAGTTGTTTGACCAATAACATGCAGGCAATGTACATAATCGACCAATCTCTCTATAGCTCTCGTGGTACTTTGATATCATACACAGATTAGTCTGCGCAACGCAAACAAAGCCAAAACCTGGATATTTTCGTCAATATAGTAATCCGGGCAAGGACGTGTCCAGGACAAATAGAATGTATGGTCACCCTAAACTTCTGTCCTGTAGACTTTAATGAAACCTAAAATCTTCTTTGACTTGTTGAAGAGAGGTGGTATTACTTTTCTAAGCAATCTAGAGGGTTTGGGTTTTACCTAGCAACCTACCAGAACCTCCTGGCAAATTACATTGATTAAGCTTAAATTATTTTATTCAGGTACATGAGATCTTTGATTTTAAATGTTAAAATGCACAGTGTACAGACAAAAATTTAATGCTGATTACTCTAAGATAATAGAAAATAAAGCCCAAAAGAAGAATATTTTTCTTCCTCACTGGTGCAGCTTTTTGATTCTTCATACGTAGTTACCCAACTGAAGATTTGGCGCCGAGATTGTGATTTCTTCTTATTACTCTGCTCATTATTATGGGAATTATCATCACCTTTGAGCTGAACAAGAACTCGAGGTTCATAATTTTTTCTTCCAAATGATGTGTTGTACATGAAAGCTTCTGAGAATGTTGTCTCATTAATTACTTGTAATTAATTTTACCTTTGCCAGAGGCTGAAAGCCCATCCTTCCCTATCCCACTAACACTCACCACAGCCTGTTGTTTAACCTTCCGTCTAATCCGGCTCATCTTGAGCTGATGGGAACCACTTTTATCCCACCTCTTCTGGAGGTAAGAAGGAACAATCTTCTTATTCATGAGCATCACACACACATAGACACGCACAGAGGGACAGTAAAAAAACCCCAGCTCTGATTAATGGCTGCTAATTAGCAATGTTAATGACCAGGTGTCCGTAAGCCGGCCAGATTCTCTCAGCATGGAGGGGCTCCTCATTGAGAGCCCCACAAATCCATTCCCAGTGACCCCTTCCCCTCAGCTGGCAGCTCCTGATGCTCCGATCTCTCATTACCCCAGAGAGAGGCTCAGAGGGAGGCCGGTCCTGAGAGACGGCCCTGTTCCCGTTTCCAGCCAGGCTTGTATTAATTAAGGTCAGGATTGGCCAAGACTGTGGGGTCCTCTCCGGGAGCACCGGGAAGGATGGCATGGGTGAGTGGAGAAGAGGAGGAGTTGTTAACCATTTCAGATGTCAAACACTGCCTTCTATATATCACGACTAATCTATCATGAGCAGAAGTTAGCAATCACACTGAAGGCTTAATTTGTGCGAAAGCCAACTCTGTTTTTGTAAGTTGTCGCTTTTTAGAGTCGCAGAGTATTGACAGAGACTTCAAGAACAGGAAAGCAATTAAAAGTTGTAATAATGCAGTGGAAATGAATTGTCCACTAACATCTGGATGTTCGCAAAGGAGACACAATGTTCTACCCACAAGCCCCTGCTAATCGTCTGGCATAATTGCATGCATTGAGGAGTTGAGGAGCTACGGTACTCAAGGCTACCGAGTAATTAAGGAGGCATTTTCTCGCCAAGCTTTAGCATCCTGGTTATGTTCTACTTCATTAACTTTTATGCTAAAACCCCGATTCATAAGAGGCAGGAAACCTTGTTGAAATTAGCAATGGGATATACAGTAGCTGGAACACTTGAGGTATGGGACAGTATTCTGCCATGGGAGGGTTGATATTGAGAAGAGGCTGTTTTGATTGGAAGCTTTTGTGTGGCCATATGAACAAAACTAGTAATTTATGCAATTTCACATGTTCTGGAGTTTGAAATTCATCAGTTCATGAAATTATAAATATGTAAAATCGGCTTGTTCAACATCCAGAGAAGATTGATTGCCTTCATAAAGGTGTTGCATTTGGTTAAATAAGGCGAGATCCGCCACCGTGAAAGCAGGGGGAAATAAACAATGAAACTACAACCCCAGCCCCACACATGAAGGTTGGATTTCGTGATAACTCGTGGCAGGGCTAAGACGGTTAGGTTAATTCTAGTCCATTCTTGGGCAGGGGAGTGGGAAAGCTGCATTTATCACACACTGTGCCACCGAGCTCTGGTTCCCACACACTCTGGTTACATCATTACGGGGTTTGCGAGCCGGCTGTCCAATGGTGCTCTGGGGCACCGGTCAGCTGACCTGGGTATGAAAACATGGCGGAAACTCTATCCCGGCTATGGGGTTTCAGCCCAAACCCACTGATAGTCGCCTTCTCTCTCGCTGCACTGCAATTTTCAGATTCTGTTTCACCTTTGCTTTCATGCTAAGTTGTCGGCTTCCCAAAGCCTGATGAGTGTGTCTGTGTGCGAGCTGAGCTAGATCAGGCTTTGTACCCAGGTGCTGTGGTGGAGCACCACCTAGCTGACATTACAACAGCCTTTCTAGAGTCTCAATGACACCCCTTTACAATCATGTTTCGCTTTAGGTGCGATCACTCACCTCTCTCCCAGTTTAACGGCTGCCTGGTTCAGTTCAGGAGAGCTTGAGGGTTTAAATGTATGGCAATAACAATGACAACGAGGGAAATGCACTTGTAGCATATTAATGTGATGCAAACTTAAGGAATATGTGCTTTTCATGAACAATTAAAAAGATTTTGCTTATGTTTTGAATATCTTTTTGGATTTATTTTGTTATTATATCATGGTTTCATCACTAGGGGGAGCCAAGAAACAAAATGAACAAATTCCCTCCAAACACACACACACACACAGGCTCCCCAGACTATCTCCAGACCTGGCAAAAGTACTGTTGCCCATAATTAATCAGTTTTCATCCAAAACTTGGACATAAAACCTGTGTTGTTTGTTCTTTGTCTATGGATGATCATGCAGATTATTGATAATTGTGCTTGTGCTTTTGATCTAAAGTCAAATTTGCACTAGCAGATGAAAAACAGGGGAAAAAATAGACGATATGTTTGCATTAAAAAGCGGGCCAACACATTTTTAGATATCAGAATATCATAGAGACTTGGGGTAAGCTCTTTTGAATTAGTCTGTAAGCAACCATTTATGAACACCCAGAAAACTCTAGCCATTGCCTAGCAGTCACCCGGAACACTCTTATAATGCCTAGCAATGCACTACAAGTAGCCAGAATAGCCACTTAAAAGACCCTCATGGTTGTTTAGAACATTGTAGCAATGCCCTAGCAATCTTAAGAACACTTTAGCAACTGTACAGCAACCGTTGCATGAGCCAGCACTACAAACAAATAAACACGCAAATAGGAACATATTTAAGTTTTCTCAAATGTGAAATCAACGGAAAATAAATCTTGTATGCTCGGCTATCTTCATTCTTTTGATTTTAATTAAATAGAAAAAAGTAATATGGCACTGTGTTCTCAAACAGCTAGGTCCCTGAATAAACAGCGATGCAGTGACGTTCAGTCAATGTCCAGACGCAGTCATACAAGGACCCTTCTTGGGCCCTTCAGTTCACAAACCACGCACATCCTGAACGCCTTTGACAATGAAAGTGCAATATTAATAGGCTCTAATCTTCCCCGCTAATAATTCAGTGCTCTGGAGAGTTGACACATGGCATAATCAAAACAGTCTTTATCAAAGCCTAGCCAGGGATTATGCGGCATGTCACTGAAGCAGATATTAGACAAAGGTCTGTTGTTGAATTATTATTATTAGCACCCAGACTGCTAGCGACCTGCCCTCTAGATCTACCTGCAACCAGCGTGGACGAATTAGCCCCCTTCTCTAGCTGGGAAAAGTTGGATGAAATTCATAAATCGTGGTGAAGTCCCTAAAATGGTGCATTTGAAAAAATTTGGGAAGCGCAGAGATCATGTCCCTCTATCTAGCGGTAAAAGTGAGTGACAAGCTTCCTAGTCATTCAAAGTGAAACCTGATCACAGATCTTTACCTTAAACCCCTGGGCAGCAAGTTCCCCTGAACTTGATTATTAATTCTCATGACACTTTGACCTAGAGCGAAACAAGATAGGCTTCTGGATGCAGGGATCGAAACTCTTCATGTGAAATAATTTGTATGGTGGTTCACACCAATTTCTATTCAAAAACACACTCAAAATCGATATAATGGCTAAATAATGCACGTACTGCTGCTTTGATAAAATTAACATCATATTTTTCTTCTCACCGGGTAAGACCAAACTGATAAGGTGGATTCTTGTACAGGAAACATGCTTTCTTGAAGATGAATTGGATGACTGCAACCCGACATAAACATATCCCAACCATGACCTCTATAACTACAGTGAATGTTTGTTCGCTCTGAACAAGAGCAAGTCAAGATATACAGATCAGACTAACATGCAGACCCTTAATTAACCATGTAAAGAGAGGACAAACTCCATCCGAGTTGCCCGACAAGACCCTTGGCAACAAACCCCAAATGGAATTACTACTCTGCTTGGCAATTACACCACCTTGAGTAATTTGAACTCTTGTAAGTACAACCCCAAGTTCAACATCCCTCTCTGGATGCCCGCGCTTCGACCTCTAGCTGGAAGTCTAAATCCGATTACTGTCTGCCGTGCCAAGGTCAACAGCTTCTTCATTTGCACCTATACCATTGATTTTAATACCATCCAAACATTTGCTAATGGAAATAGTTTTGCCAAGGTTTGTCGATTGTTCTTCCACAGTTTTCCACTTTGCTCGGCTGCTAGCATGTTCACCTCGAAAAATCTCATCTGATCAAGGTTTTTATTTCTTTCCAACTCGTTTTTCCATCTTTTCTTGAATAAATAGCATGTTTATTGTGGAACGGTTGGTCTACCTGGCCAGTCACATTTGCGTACAGTCTGAATTACCTACTTTTAGCCCTTTCATTACAAATCTGCTTTTGTCACTTTGTAGAGTCTGATAATTTAATTAAGACCTTGCATACATCTCTCCGGTCCGTACTTACACCTTTTATTATTATTACTGTGCTACAAGACACAGCCAGATCAATGTGGATACCCTCAAATTAGTTAAACCAATGTGATTTTGAACTTTTCCACCACTCAGATGAATAGGAAGTCTTTAATTTATTGTGGCTATTCATAAATTCCCAGCATTTGGCAGGGGTTTTAGTCTAGTTTGTACTCTGGTCTCCTGAGGCTGGGTGGTTCTGGGTTCTTCTGTTCAGTCTCAGGTTCCCAGTGAGGTGATGATGTCCATCCTCTCCCGCTGGGTCTCCAGAGCTTAAGGAAACCTTTCTTGTCCCTCTGACCTAACTTAAATATAAAATATAAAGCTTTTATAGGTCCACATTTTCTTATTGCATTTTAATAACTTTGGTTGTCTGTTTATGGAACATATGTATGTTATTTAGTAAATGTGTGGTATACAACTAAAAGGTTAATACTACACCAACAAATACAAATTTCAGCCATCCGTTTTCACTTAAAATCTTTTAAGCAGCTGCTCTCCAGAAGTGCCGGGCTCAGAATGCTACAGCTACCAAACACCTGCAATCAGACGCTTTGTAATTGCACATCGCCTAAGCCAAACGTGACGGCGGCGCTTTTTGTCATGCGGACAGGGGAAGAGGAGTTTGATTAATTTACTGCGCCACTTCAGTAGCCAGGCTGTGATTATACCAGCAAACTTTTGCACACATTCTGCTAAGTACTCACAGATGAATTTATTAATATTCGCTCTTGCCTGGCTTTTAAGGAGAGGTTAGACTGTACAATCAAATTAGTTTTATGTGCGACACATTAATCCCACCACGACCACGGAAGCAGTGCTTTCTGACAAGCTCCTTTCTGAAAAGTTGACACCAACAAGGAATTTTGAATTCTGTCCAATTGAGATAAGGCCATGTAGACACGCTGGTGGAAATGTGAATTGCTGTACCTGCCAAAGCGTGGGATATTTAGGAGATTTTAGGCACCGGAGGGAGGGCCGTATTTACAAGCGCAAGTCAGTGAACGTACATGTGTCATGCTAAATCCAATTCAGCAAAACAAAGCCAAATCGGGAAACAAGCGAACAGGCTGGCAAACTAAAGTGACATAAGCGGACATCTACGACAGCTTCTTAGTAAACACTTAAAAACAGCACAACTTCAGAAGACAGCATGGGATTATAAAACTGCTCTTAATGCGGACCTTGTATGTTTCGCGGGAATCCGCGCGTCAGGGCTGCCTCGCTCTCTGTCTGTCCATCTCCTCAGGGCAACAGGCATTTACCTGATCACATGGCCCGATAATGTGACAACGGCAAAGAAAAACAACTCCCTCCGAATTGAACGCTGCGCAACTGCTGCTTTCTGACGACTCTGGGTGCTTGAGTCCCGGAACCGGGTGTGTTTTTCTCTCTTTTATCTCTCCGATTGCCTCGTAGTAGGAAAACATTTGTCGTTCCTATGAAAAAATATGCTAATCTCCAACATCTATCTGTTCTTACAATGCTTACTGCAGGTCAGACGAAAACAAAAACAGTGCAGCTAAACTGGGACTTTGTAATAAAGCTCTTTTAAAATAAGCCAGTGACTTTAGATTAGGGTTAAAACAGATCAAATAGTTGACATTTAACCCGTTGCTGGTTAATGCAGTTGAAATTACAATATTATTTTGGCATTTGTTTGATTTTTAAGTCTGCCACGTGCGTGTGTGCCCTGAGGTGCATATCGTTCTGTTGGTCTCTTTTACCTGTATATCCTCCATCAATAATTCACCATACCATCTGCATGCAGGCAGAAACTCTTTCAACAGAAGAAACGCCTAAATAATTAAACATAAACAGTCTGTGACACATAAATAATTTTCTGATGTGACATGCTACATTTTGGGGCTGATATTGTTTGCTTAAATGGCGTTTAGGTAATACACATTCCTTATATATGTAGTGTTGCTTAAATAACTAGAAAAACAAGATGATTTTCTTTTTAAATATATTTTTATTAACTCAACTTAGGTTTTACGAGATTGTTTTAAACATATCATTACTACAGTTTTACTATTTTTTTTGCTACATAAAAAAATGACAAAATGCAATAATTATAGTTATATGGGATCTTATGTTTTTACTATATTATTGTTTATTTTATATTATTATTACTATATTTTTACTATTTTTATTTTACTATGAAAAAATAACGTAAATATCTGATTTAATTCATTTTACTTTTATGAGATCCTTTTTTTACTATACTATTGTTTACTGTACTATTACTATATTTCAAATTTTTTCATTTTACTATACATATGAAAAAAATAGCATGCACAATTCTGATTTAATACATTTGAGTTTTTATGAGATCTTTTGTTTTACTATACTGTTGTTTACTGTACAGTTACTATATGTTTTACTATTTTTTCTATACACATGAAAAAATAACCTGTACAACTTCTGATTGGAATAATTTAAGGCTTTAGTTTTATGAGATCTAATGTTTTTTACTAGTATAGTAAAAAACATTAGATCTCATAATTGTTTACTCTACAACTACTATTTATACTATTACTTTTTTTCTTTTTTTTACTATTTATTACTATACACATGACACAAATACATGTAAATAATCTGCAATCATGTAAAGAACTGCAATCATTTTAACTTTAAAATTCACTAAAATTCATACATTCACTGCAGTTTACTACATTTTTATGTTGTTTGAAGTCACACGTGTAGTTCATTTCATTAACTATAGACATGTTATTATAATATTTGAAAAAAGTGTCACAACACTATAATATCACTACATTGTTTTATTATATAAATATACTACATAAAAATCACTACATTGTTTTATTATATAAAGCCTAAATTCCTTTTTTTTTTTTTTTTAGAAAAGTTTTGTTTGAAAAGTCTGCTTGCCGTAAGTCTTGAAAAAAAACCTTGACAATTTCGTTGATATTTTGTGATATAAGAAAAAAAAAAACTAATATAAATTAAATTCATATCTAAAAATATAAAAACAATTTAAGTGCCCAGACAAATTTTGTGGCCATTATATATTATATATATGCTCATTTACATCTATCAACTTTTTTCAAGATAGGAACGAGGTTGTTCCTCATCTCTGTCCTGACACTCCATGATTTGGCTGGAAAGTGGTTGGGGGGGGGACAGGAACTGACAGGATGATTGAATATAATGCCAGTTCTGCTCTTCTCTTGAAAGAGCATCTTTTAGGTATCAGATACCTAAAGTTGAGCTTTCTGGTGAACCAGACACCTCCCCTGGGATCCTGGTGGGCTGAGGGCTACCTCTACCTCGCTGGCGGAGATAGTCACCTGAACCAAGATCAAAGTGCTGCTTTTTCCTGCTGGGGGAGATACACACACACACACACACACACACACACACACACACACACACACACACTGTGTCTCCATCAGTATGGAGGTGTGGTGAGGCTCATGGGACCCAGAGCTCAAGAATCGACTCGCTACCAACAAGGGGCTTATATGAAAGAGAGGTGACGATCAACACCCATCCAGCCATGAAAAAAGCCCAGGTCCCATTTCAGTGATTATTTAAATAAATAAATAAATAAATTAATTTAATAGCATTAATTAATGTATTTAATTATAAATAGTTCATAATAATTTTTTTTTATGTGTGTGTGTGTATATATATATATATATATATATATATATATACAGATAGATACAC
>NW_015505584.1:661387-679575 GCF_001515645.1 Sinocyclocheilus grahami | reverse complement strand
TACTGTATTACTGTATATATATGTATATATATATATATATATATATATATATATATATATATATATATATATATATATATACAGATAGATACACAAATATGTTTATATTATATATAATTCCTCATTAATTTTATCTGGATTTGAAATAATTGTGTCTGTTTTTTTTATGTTCTCTTATACTCACCAATGTGGCATGCATTTATTCATTATGAAATATTATTATTGTGAAATTTGATTACAATTTAGAATATCTGTTTTCTATGTGAATATCTGTTAAACTGTCATTTATTCCTGTGATCAGAGCTGTATTATCAGCATCATTACTCCAGTCTTCAGTGTCACATGATCTTCAGAAATCATTCTAATATGCTGATTCACTGCTCAGTTATTAATAACGGTTGTTTTTATCAGTTGTTAAACAAACAAATAAATAAACAAACTGTTTTTGCTGCTTAGTATTTTTGTGGAAACTGTGATGGAAACAGACAGCTCTTTGTAACATTTGATGTTTGGGCTGAAATATATTATGAATAAATATAATTTAGTAATATAATTTGTATGATGATAATAATAATAATAATAATAATAATTATTATTATTATATTTATTATTATTAAATTAATATATAAACAGTTTTCATTTTCTATTAAACAATTATTTTTTAAATTTTGCTGTAATAAGAATTAAAATAAATGAATACAAATATCGGTAAGTCTTTAGATCAGGAAACACTATTCACTATTAACAAGTTGCTTATTAACATGCATTTTACTAGCATATTAGCTGTTTATTAGTACTTAAAAAGCACATATTATTCTGTTTGACCATACTCTAGATCCCTTAGCACTACTGCATAATACCTTAATAATCTGATACATTACTAACTATTAATAAACAGCAAATGAGGAGTTTATTGAGGGAAAACTCTTAGTTAATACTGAATATGTGTTCTCTAATCTAAAGTGTCACCACAAAATCTTATTTGTCCTAAACATAGACTCAGTTGTTGAAAAATGTAACATTTGGATTGGGGTTGAAACACGACCCATACATGTCGTTGACAGGCTTCGTGAGATTCGGAGGTCGGAGAGAGGGGGGTGGAGGAAGTGTGGCGTTCCCTTTTGTCCTGTTAGGGGGACTGTAGGATCACATTCAGAAACGCTGATCTCAAAACGGTGTTGTGTCTCATTTTTGTTAACGAGAAGCTAACACCATTCTGCGTTTGTCTGTGGCCACATGGGCCATAATGGTCATTCATTTACTTCGATTTACCCCTTTTGTCCTGTTAAAAGACTACACATGTGTGATTCGATGTGGGTCTTTGTATCTCCCTGGATGGAGCTTGTCTTGTTTAGAGACTCAATCTCAATAACAGCAGCCAAACAGAAATGTTATAATAACTGACTGAATGGGCGTAACAATCTTGTTAGATCACGACCGTATGGAGAATAAGCACAAACGTAATGAGAGCTTGTTTAGGCCAATTTTCCTTAATAGTGTTGTGAGAAACAGCATCTCAGATCTGAATAGAGGAATAGAGATTGATGTGGCTGTTTCCATAGAGTTAATAATTGCAGAAATGCAATTTCATAATGCTTAGATTACACTTTCAAAAATCAGTATTATGGGATTTCAATTTAATATGATGTAGCATAAATACATTTTAAGATATTACCATATTTTATGCAAATTCTTTGAGAGTATTATTGTGCTATGATTGTTGTTTTGGAAATGATTGTTGGACTGTGGTTACAGTACGCTTTCAAAAGTCAGTACAAGCATTATGTCATACAAATTCAAACAGTGTCCTTTTTATGAAGAAAATATGCACATTACTTATTAAGGGGAGATAATTGGATAATCTCAGTTCTGAAAGCACACGTTTTACAACAGGGTTAAAATTATTTGTTCTTTGCGACAGTATCTCGTAAGATATAGTTAACATTAATTCAAATGATTGATTGATTGAAGGGTTGTTGTATTTGGTCAGTGGTGGATTATTGGTGGTGTTTGCTATTGTTTAATGCTGCATTCATGCTATTGAATTGATCATATATAGGTTTTCGTAGATGGAAATCGGGCAGCATCTCAAGTTGTATTTACAACTGGAAAACACAGGTATAATTTTGAGATGAGTTTCCAAGTTGAGTGAGTCGTAAACTTTAAACATGATCGAGGAGAGCGCTATTGCTGTGTTTTTAAATTTTTTTTATTAATTATCTCCACTAAATCTGTATTGCTTTCTATGGCTGTTACGTTCATGCATATTTATGTATATAAATTGTCATTCGATGCATAATGTATGCATTTTACACAGTGAAAATAGTAATGTAATTTAAAAAATTACATTAAATGTAAATTGACAGAAAATTCAGAATTGTCAGCAAGCTATTATATATGTTTGCTGCACTGGTGATCTTTAAATGGTTGCCAACAAATGATAAGCTACATCTAGCTCAAAATCCAATACTGATCAGTGGGACTAAATATCTTCTGTGCATTTTGACTTTCCCCTCAAAATAGGCAAGAATGAATCTGCCGTCCTCCATGATTCCTATTCTTTCTGACAACAAAGCAGTTGAACACAACAAACTAGTAATTATGACTTTGGGAGTGAGGAGTAGGACATTTCCTATAGGCAGCATTGCACTTAACCCTAAGTATTCAAAGTTAGACTTGTAAAATGTCCTGAACTGTTTGTGCTACAGACATAAGTTGAGGAGGTGAACTCTTTTGGCTTGAACCAGTAAGCATTTACCTAGCAACCACCCAAAGCATCCTTTGAACCATCACAAAGAACACCTATAACAGTGGTTTCCAGCCATATCTAGGTACCTAAACATCATGTTGACTTGTTTTGGGACAGCTTTCACCTACAGTAGCAACTACCCAAAACAACCTTCTTCAGAACATGTGAAATTCTGTTCCACAATTAGTTCTGGTACTATGAAAAGGTTCCTGCGGTGCGAAAGGCCCTTATATAACTACATTGTAACTTCAGTGTTGTAACACATTGTGTAACATTACATACTTCTATTTAATTAATTAACCAGATGTTGGTTTAAATCAAAATAATGTAGAATAAATTCTACATGTTCTAGACTTAAAGGTGCAGTATGAAATATTGAAAGCTAGCAGTTGACTGCAGTCTTAATGTAAAATGTTAGAGGGAGTTGTTTCTCGCGCCTCCTCCGCCTCAGACTCGACACTCACGTGGGTTGCCAGATTGAGGACACGTGACAGGAATGAGCACAATTTACCCTTCGCAAAGACCTGCCCCCCATAGTTACTGTTGCTACGTCCGACAAGCAATAGCGCTCTCACGCCACACATCATTCTCACACAGTGAAAAATACATCACGGTGCAAAGAGGAAAATGACAACGCAGAGCAGGTCACTTTAGGTATGAAACAAAGTCTCACCTTTAAAAACTTGTCATTTTTTAATAAATTCAAACAATAACTACCATTTTATGGCTCTTTAATGTGTTGTAACAGATCAATGTAGCCTCAGCGATAAGTAAGGTATCTTGATTCAACTGCCGAAAGACATTCATAAACACCACTTTTCAAGTTTAAGTCCACCAACGTTGATCTACTCTCCTGTCTGGTTTGTTTGTCGGATAAAAATGGCAGATTCTGCGTTATGACTGGTCAGATCGCCTATCAATCAAACTCCCTGGGAAGGGTCAATTGACAATGGAGGGCAATGAGCCTTACACTGTAAGTTGATGAGTTGATTTATATGTGTTTTAATATTCCTCTGGTCTTAGAGCTTTTAAATGGATGCTGAGGCTTTTTAGGTCGGGTAGAATCTGTGATCTCTGTGGGCGGAGTCACACAGACCAGAACAAAAACAGACATTCCGACACGGAACACGCATTTCAAAATAGAATAACTGACTGTAGCATTGTTTTTCGGAGAAACAAGTACATGGAATTAGCATGTTTCTTAGATATCTGCAAACATATTATGATATTTTTATCATTTGGTACAGTCAAAAAAATTACATACAGCACTTTTATTTCTCGTAGATTTAGCCAGGAGTTAATCAGATACTCTGATCAGTTTTACCACGGTCCCATGGGACCTCTATTATGTCATACACACCTGGACCAACATACTTCCAACACAGCGGGTATATTTGACCC
The DNA here is from genome assembly GCF_001515645.1 of Sinocyclocheilus grahami. Classification (NCBI taxonomy): domain Eukaryota; kingdom Metazoa; phylum Chordata; class Actinopteri; order Cypriniformes; family Cyprinidae; genus Sinocyclocheilus; species Sinocyclocheilus grahami. The sequence continues at coordinate 675,425 of NW_015505584.1, read as the reverse complement.
GAACATTCACTAAATGTGCTGCAGAAAAAAGTTCTCCACCTGCAGCACGGATTTCTCATTTTACCTGAATGTAATTCAAGAGGCCTCGGGTAGATCTAGGGTCTATCCATTTAATAGGAAGTATTAAATTAGCAGGGCTGACAGGGCAGACAGTGATGGGTGCGAACGGGCTCCCAGAGTGTCCCATGATGGCCGCAAAGTGTGTCAGATACCGGGGGGATACGGGTGAACGGTATTCATGAGAACGGGGTTGCATTACTGGGTGGAGCTGCGCCCTGCCTTAAAAACATGTGAGAACTGAAATTTGGTCAAACAAAAACATGAAATTAAACTAAATAAAACCATAAAATAAAACAAAAAACACAAAACAGAGCACAAACTAAATTAACAAAAATGCAACAAAACAAAATACTAAACAAACAACACAAAGCCGCAACAAAACACCACAAAAACAAAGTGAAACTAAATAAAAACACAAAACAAACTGAAAAACACAAAACAAAGAGCACAAACAAAATGAACAAAACCACAACAAAACAAAAACACTAAACAAACTTTAAATTAAACATAACAAAACAAAAAACACTTAGCAAAAAACAAAACAACAGAAACCCAAAATGAATCAAAGCAAAGCACAAAACAAATATTTTTCTAAATATTTTGTCTGTGTTTCAACGAAGAAAGGAAAGCATACAAGTTTGGAATGACATGAGGTTAAGTAAATGATGACAATTCATTTTTGGGTGTTCCGTTTAATTGTAAATTCAGGTAATGGGCATTATGCCACAAAGTTTTCTAGTGTGAGGGGAAGCCCCGGCTTAGCGTTAGCTGAGGTCGGGATAGAGTGAGCTGAGGCTGGGCTAGCGTGAGCTGAAGCCCCGGCTTAACGTGCACTGAGGCCGGGATAGAGTGAGCTGAGGCCGGGCTAGCGTGATAGAGTGAGCTGAGGCGGCAGAGTCGAGAAAGGCAGATGCGACGAATGAGCAGCAACCACATGTGAGGGACCCCGGGCTGGACTCCACTTTGTCCACGGTGAAAGTTGATGTATTCCCTCAGCGACCAGCACAGATCAGCTCCAGGCATGACGAAGTGGATATCATCCTCTTTTGGAAGACCAAACAAAGTAGTTTCGCTTTCACAATGAAGCACACAGCGCCTTCACGACATGGCTGCAGCGTCAACAATACTACAGCGAGAATAAAAGTTACGCCTCCTTTCTTTGCGTGAACATTTGGGCGGCGTTATGCAAATCTTCCCACATAGTGAGGTAGATATGTGGGGGCGTGTTAGAACGAGCCGTTTTAGGTAGGTGTGGCTGACTCTGAACTTTTATAAAGAATATCTCTTTGGATTTAAGACTTTAGTCTTTGCAACTTTACAGATCTTCTTTATGCACCAAGAGCTTGTAACACTCCAAAGAGAAAGGAAAAATTGAAATCGCATCATATGACCCCTTTAATAAATAATACAAATTGTTTGGTTAAGTATGTCAGACCTAGACTGGCATTATCACAATATAACTTTCTTGTTCATAGCATTTATACATAGACAAGTACATTTATGAGGATGAAAAATGTAAACACCTAGTTGAGCCAAAACAACATTTTAATTAGAATAGATTGTCATGTGGTGTAACCATTGAGTAAAAGGTAATAACGTGTACTTTAGACCTTTATCAGACCTTTCTTTCTTTCTTTCTTTCTTTCTTTCTTTCTTTCTTTCTTAATGATTACTGTTTATATTATTTTACTAAACAAAAATAGTTTTACAACCTTTAAAATAGTAATAAAAATAATATTATGCCCAACTACTTAATAATGATTTCTTAGAAAGTATTTTTGTTCTCAATACGTACTGTGACGTTTTATACTTTGCCACACACAAAATAAAATTGAAAACATTTCACAAAATTGTCTGTATGAATGCCATTTTAAATTAATACATGTAAAAATGTGCATAACTTTTAAATTTTGCTAATTTATTCTCATACATTGAATGTAAACTGTGTTATTGGGAAAATATATGTTGAATGACTGTAATATAGGATATTGTAGTTTAAGACACTTAAACTTTCAGCTTTGTTTTAACAACATTCCTCCAATCTGTCCCTGAAGTGGTGTTTTGTTTCTTGTCACATTAGAAAAAAAACAAATAATATTGTGAAATATTATTACAATTTAAAACAGCTGTTTTCTGTTTAAATACATGTTGAAATGTAATTTATTCCTGTGATCAAACTGAATTTTCAGCATCATTACTCCAGTCTTCAGAAATCATTCTAATATGCTGATTTGCTGCTCAAAAAACATTTCTTATTATTTTATTACACACAATATTACTGTTTTTACTGCATTATATATTTTACTGTGAGCAGAGGAGACAAAATCATAAAACATGTTGTAATTATCCCAAGCTTTTGAGCAGTGGTGTATCTGCAGGTATTCTGCAGTTCTGCTGTCTTTTATTCCTTTTCATTGCCCCAAAGCGAACTGTCAGCATGCTGGAAGAATGTCTCAGACACATCAGTGTGATTTCCTGTGTGGTCATGATGAAAGGAGACTCAGAGGGATGCTGAAATGTAATCTCACACACTTTCTAATAGATTCACCACATCACACCAATGACACATGGATCAAACTAGCGCTCTTCTTATCATTCTGTCATCTTCAGCATGGTGGGAACACCAGGTATTTGCCAGTTTGAACAATTAATAAATTTAAAAATAGAAGTAACTGGATCTGTATGCAATAATAGTGTTGTTTTCCTAGACTGCACTGATGGAGTAACTTTTTGTTCTCTTTCAGCCCCTAATTGCTCTGCTGTAACGTTACTGTGCATTCTGGGGTGTTCAGATCGATTAGGCAAACATCAGAGGCAGTGGTCTGATCGGAGAGGGGCATTGTGGGTAATTAGAGATTACTTAGCTTGGACTAGTTTGTATCATGACTGGAGGTCAGGAGCAGGTCAGTGCACATGGCGAACTTCAGGAGACGGCAGCCCTGGCCGGGGGAAGAGAGTGCGGAGGACTGGAGCCAGAAACAGCGAGCGAGCCGTGCAGTCGGGATGGTGGGTGACACCGCGTGCCACTCAGGAAAATTAACAAGCAGCTGTGCACCTCTGCCACAACACCTCCCAGACACCTTCAGCCACTGACCCATTTCTGAAGCCACTGTCCCAATCACAACAGGCCTTTCTGCTCAAACCGCTTTATGCAGGCTAATTAATCCTGTCTTTAATTAATTCATATGTTATACATATATATTGTACGACAATAATAATAATAATAATATATGTCTGATCACATATCAGTCTAATCATGATGGCAAAGTAAGAAGAAATATTAATTATTTTATTAATAATACTTGTACATGCGTGTGTGTGTGTGTGTGTGTGTGTGTGTGTGTGTGTATATATATATATATATATATATACATATTTACTGTATTCAGAAATCAGAAATGATTACTTTTAACTTTTTTTTGTAAAATGCTTTATATATTTATATATATGAGTTTACACTCCTACCACATAATGACAAAGCAAAAACAAATATTAATTGAAAAAATGATCTGATGCACTTTGATTATTACGATATTATTATTATTATTATTATTATTATTCTATGTGTGTGTGTGTTTGTTTGTGTGTATATAATGTTTTTTTTTTGTTTAACAAAAATAAATTTGTATTTTTATTATATATTATGTTATATTTATAGTTTGTATTTTGTGTTAAGTTAAATAAAGAGACATTATTTAATTTTTACAAATTATTTTATAATTTTTAATTAATTTTTGCTATGTGTGTATAACCTTTAATGTAGTCACTTTCATTAAATCTTATTAAATAAAAATGTAAATGTATACATAAAGCAATTCTTTCAACATTTCAACACAATGATTTGACCATGTATGTTTACTTATTACTATTATTATTGGTTTTACTAATATATAGACATTCTTTTAATACGTAAATACACACACACACACACACACACACACACACACACACACATATATATATATATATATATATATATATATATATAAATCATTTCTAGCAGGTGGATTTATCAGATCTAGCTAATCTCATTGTGAGAGAGCAGGCATGAAGAGTTTGATCGGTGTCATTTGATCAATCCCATGAACCATGTCGAGGGAAATACGAGAGGTTTCAAGACTCAGGTTTCAGCAGAGTAATTAGGTTCCCCAGTCACTAATTACCTCCACGTATTACAAGGATGATTGACTGTCATTTACGCATTTTAATCTGGATAATATTTTCAGGAATAGCAACTGTTTGTCAGAGAAATTAACATAAGTTTAAATGCTGAGATGTGAGAAGAGACTACCTATCCTGATTTTCTGATTCACCCGTAATTTCATGCAGTTTTGGAGTTTTTTGGCTTTCAGTTTTAGTTTTTCACACCATAATGGACACAAAGCTGTTTACCGAAGTCTGCATTTGAAGAAAGTGTGTTCAGCCTGACTCTCCCAGCACTCTGCTAATTCTACTACTACAAAATGCTTTAAAACATAGCCCTTATTATTTATTCATCCCGTCAAACACATCATCTAGTAACAGAAGAGGGGTTAATAGCAGGCTGGCTCAGGTTTGTTGTCAAAAGTGGCTTTAACTGTCCATGAACTTGTTAGAAAGAAAGCGTGCGGTTCGCTCGCCTCCTTAATGTCACTAACATGGGCAAACCGCTCTCTGTTAATTGTAATCCAATACGGCTGAAGTTATTTGTCCTGTCAACAGAAGGACGAGCGAGTTTGGTCCACCTCGCCACTCTATGTTAAGCTGTGGACATACATTAGACAATACACTGTTAAAAACATCTCCTAAAAACAACCCAGACTGTATTTGTTTGAAGTGCATGGATGAGAAATAATAACACTTTGATTTTCTTTTCCTTTCCTTTCTCCTCACAAAAACAGACTTTCCTTCGGCTTGAACATTTAGATCAGTAAATTGTATCACTATTATTAAATGCATGTATAAGCTTTACGTACAAATACTAAAGAGATCATGTTGTAGATTTGGTCTTAAATCATTAATCAAATACAAAATAGATCTTCACCAGATGATTGTATTTTATTACTCAAGTGAATTATGAAATGGCTCATACTCTGTTTCAGTCTGTAGCATGAGATGATTGTATTATGGCGGAGCAATGTTTTGAGGCACACATATTTGTTCAAAACAATTGCACATTTACAGTAATTCTCGTGTTTTGCAAGAGATGCTCTTGTAGATGTTCTAGATCTTTTACAGCAAGAACTGTTTTGTTTGAAATCCTAATTTTATGAATTTCATTTACCTCTAATTAGTATAAAGTTCCAGATAATAGCTGTGTTGTCAAGTAAATTTGTAAAATGCACATTGCTTCAAAGCATCTTTACATAATATTATTGCACGGATAACATCTTAAATTAAATGTCTCCAAAAGCTCCTCATTTACCAATATAATTCAAATAATAATAGTATAAAATTTGTGAAAAGAATGCACATGTTTTGTATATATTATAAATATTAGGATGTTTGCAATTTTTTGATTTGCAATAAAGAACTTTCATAAAAAAATTTCTTATATATCCCTTGATGCCATAGGAGAAACCCATAGTCCCAGAAGATCCTTTTAAAATCCTTTTTACTACAACATTTGAGAACCTTTTAAGTTAATATAAAGTTCAGGTTCCAAAAGAGCAGTTTCATAAAATAATAATTTTGGAACAAAGAACCTGTTAGTGAACAGTTCTTAAAAGAACCATTTTAATAACCTGACGAACCTATTATAAAGACACTTTTGTGTGACTAAGAAGTACCACGGATGTTAAAAGTTCTTCATGGAACCACAGACCCAACGTAAGAACCCCATACACTCTTAGAAATCGAGGTTACAAAAGGGAGTTTTCACAGCAATGCCATAGAAGAACCATTTTAGGTTCCCCGGAGAACCTTTCAGTGAAAAGTTCTTAACCATATTTCTTCTGCCAACAAAATAACCTTTTTCCACTATAAAGAACCTTTTGTGGAATGGAAAGGTTGCATGGACGTTAAAGGTTCTTCATGGAACCATGAATGCTAAGTTCCCGATAAGCAGACAATTCTTTGCTGACTCTAAGGTGCTTCAAAGAACCACCGAAGAACCATTGAAGAGTGTTCACGAAACAGCCTTATTCTGTTGGACGCCCTCGTGTTTCGACATGAATTCTCATCATTATGTGGAGCAACCGTCTCATCATCTCATTAGCAGCATGTCTCCTTCTAAAATTAGAGGTCACCCTCTCATTTTGATGCTGTTTGATCATATTTATTCTGTCTATTGATAAGAGCGGGTTTGAGAGACGGGACCTGCGGTGGCAGCGTGTGTCACGCGCACGATTACGGCGGACTCCACAGACACGCTCAGCGTTCTCGGCGCTCAGATTTTATTAATCTGTCCTTTGGGAGCTTTCCATGCTGCTCAATAACTGCCTTCAGATCCCACTAGACACTTGAGCGTGATAGAGAGCGCTTCTCTCTCACGTAGCCCCTCAGCTTCTTACCAGATTAACCGCACAATCCATTAATAACAATCTTCACCCTATACCCATCCCCCCCAGCTCATTTTGAGCACTTTATTTCAAGTGACATTAATTTGAACTGCAAATACATTGGGGGGTGTAATGACAGCACAGATATTAATTAATTGCATGTGTAATTGCAAAATTAAGTTTTGGAAAGTTGGTAATGATCTGTGGAATTACAAGATGTGCTCACATTATGAGGGAAAGAGGGACTTTTGACTAGCCGCCGCCTCGTTTTTTCTCCGGCGAAGATTCTCGTGTAATCCAGAACCGGTTACTCGGTGGCCGTTGGAGGTTTTGTATCCCTTGCTAATCTCCCTGTCATGCCTATCACTCATGTCTGACCATCAGTTTGCGGGAGAAATCCTCCATTGATTTCAACTTTGCCACTTTAATTAACTTTGGCCTCAGATAATAGGGATCTAACGCCAACTCTGGGAAAGTTGGATGAACGTTGCTAATTTCTGGTTTTGTCAGACAGTGGGCTGAATTGGATGTAAATGCCTAGTTTGAATTGTTTATTGTCCTGAGTATTTGGGAGCAGATGTGTGGTGGTCCTGCTGCGGTTTGATAGGAGGACCGCCATTGTTCGGTGGAGGGAGAACTTCTGTGGGTAAGAAGGACAGAAGTGTCATCGGGTACGTAATGGTTTATCGCAGACAGAGTCGTGCAATTCATTGGTTTGGGATGATTTTGGTGCTACAAGAAATGTAGTTTCTCAAACGATTCAAAATCAAGAGTTACATACGCCGAATCAATCCGATTTGAGTAAAATACATCTTCTGTGTGAAAATCCTGGCTTTTTGAAGCGTAATTACAACCAAAGTATGTCTTCTGTAGAAAAACTTTCTTTTGCATTAGCTCTATTAAGGGGAGACACTGCAGGCAAAAACACTGTTTTTTCATGCACCTGTCAAGTGTTTTTTCAGACTAGTGGAAAGAAAACATCCAAAAGACACTGTTAAGTGTTTCTTTTATAGCACGTTATCTATTTGTGTCAATGGATTTCAATTACAATACATATTTTTAAAGGCCGTTTTCTCAAAATGAGTTTTTTCTCCTACACTGAGCCATTAATCTCCACTTCAGTAGCACTTACACACACCAGACTTTACATTTTTATTCCTGTCTATATTCTGAAGGTTTTTACAGGGATTTGTTCATATATAATTTGCTTGATAATATACAACATTTTATTCCCTAAAAAATTATGAAAATATAGTGTTTTCTATCCGTTCTAAGCATTTTCTGAAATGCTAACGTTATTTCCAAAAACCTGCAGCACTCAGGCAAACAAAAGTGCATACGTCTGCTCAGACCCTGATGTGGCACTAAGCTCTTTTCCACGTCAAAGACCGTTTTTATAAATATGAACGTTGCTGTGGATTTTTGCGTACACACACTCTATGATCAAATCTGTGTGTACGCACGTTTTATAAATGAGGCCCCAGAAGCTCAGAACTGCTTCTAAGGAATCATTTCGAAATCATTGAAAAATTATTCTAATATTAAATGTATATTCTGAGAAAATTACAATGTTTTCTGGCGTTAGATGCATTTAAACCTGATGTAGGGGACTCCAACACAATATTAGAACATTTTAAAATACCATATGACCTGTGGATGATGGATTTCTAATATAATCAATTTGAAAGAGGTATCTGTATCAATATCCACAATACTGATCTTGATAGCACTTAGAAAGCCATTAAACAAATATTTTAAACATATACTTACTTTTTGTTGAATCGACATTAAATTAGGAATTCAGTGTGTAGATATGTTTATGATTACAAGTTTTAGTGTTAGGAAAAATGTATTATGATTAATCACAGAAAATTAATAATTCGTTTTTTGATATATACCCAGGATATTCCAGAATTAGAGGACATTTTCTGTCCAACCCATAACTAAAAAAAAAAAAGAAAGAAATAAAAAGATGCTCAGAAATGTGCTTGTTGTGTACAACAATGTTGTCTTAAAATACGAATCATTTTAAAAAGTGGTTTCAAATTAAAATTATATGCCATTTTCTCTTCTACCATCTTGTTGTTGACCTAATTGCATGTCAAATTTGATTTAAATGTGTTAAAGCTTTTCTTTTTGTGTGATTGAAGTATCTTTAATAGCATAAAAACATTTTAATTTATTCATTTATTTTGCATAATAGCAATTTTGCATCCATGTTGCATCCCACATCTTGTGTTCAATCCTGTTACTGGAACCTATTTGCTTGTTAAAGGAAGTAGAAAAACAATGTATCACATGACAAACATGATATTACATCATCAAGACATTCGTTAACAGTATGGCCAGAAAAAAAGTGACTTCTGCCTTTTATTTTCTGTAATTTTATCATCAGCATAGGTTGTCTTCATTAATTACAGAAAATGTCAATTAAATAAGTAAAAAATCCCACTAAGATCCAGCTTGATAAACTGAAATTCAGGGCAAAATAATAATAGGAATTTTACTGATTCTCGGATGATTATTATTTAGGATTGGTTCCAAATTAAGATTTCCATTTTTTTTATTAAAAAAAAAGTTTGATTTCACAGCAACATTCGCAGTTTTATTCAGCTGTGTTTCTGCATGCGGTAGTTCTAGACTCCAAAGTCTCGTCATGACAGCTCACATGTTGCATCTGTGTGGTACGGACTGAGTTAAAGTCAAGGTATAGTTCCTCATTTATCTCTACAAATGCATTAGCTCTGATATGCTCTGCTGCCCCAGCCCTCGGGCAGTGAAAGGGTTAAGTGCGATGCTCCTGATAGTTTGTATGTTTCTCATGCAGTTCTGTTTACCCAGAGAGAAAGGCTTTTATTCAGGGGGGAGGCTCATCTGTTTGTTTCCCAGGAGTGTCCTCCTCTACAGGTACAAATGACTTGTTGTTCCCGCATCCCGTCTGCTTCCTTGGCGACGGATAGACGAGAAGTGCTGTGTGAGCGAGTGAGACTCGAATGTGATCTGGGTCAGGCCTGTGGCAGGCCGTAGGGACACGGACACACCTACACACACACATACAGAGGCACTCTCTCAGGCACAAAATCACACACTGGCCATGCCAGCCTCGTTCCCAGCGTCCCGTTCTGACAGGAGTGCAGGTGAACACATCCCTGTGGACCCACCACAGCTGCTCTTCACGTGTTGCAGTTTATGCAAAGTCTGTCCAACGAGAACGGCCCTTTACACTGGACGACAGAGGATATACTGTACTTACAGCTAGGTGAAAATCGAGAGCATGTGTCAGCTACTGTGCTATTGTGTGTAGCTCATCAGCACTACAGCAAAGCTAGAACACTCCCATTACAATCAGCGGTATAACTGCACTGTGAGCGACGCACAACTAACAAAAAAGTACCAAAAAGTACTATTGTAGCAAAACTGTAACACTCTCGTTAGAATCAACGGTATGACTGCACTGTGAGCGTCGCAAAACTAACAAAAAAGTACCAAAAAGTACCATTGTAACAAAGTTATAACACTCTTATTAGAATCAGTGGCATAACTGCACTGGGAGCAACGCAAAACTTACAAAAAAGTACCATTGTAACAAAACTGTAACACTCTCATTAGAATCAACAGTATAACTGCACTGTGAGTGACGCAAAACTAACAAAAAAGTACCACTGTAACAAAACTGTAACACTCTCATTAGAATCAATGGTATAAATGCTCTGTGAGTGACGCAAAACTAACGAAAAAGTACCCAAAAGTACCATTGTAACAAAACTGTAACACTCTCATTAGACTCAGTAGTGTAACTGCACTGTGAGCGACGCAAAACTAACAAACTAACAAAGTACCATTGATTGTACTGTTGATTCTAATGGGAGTGTTCTATAACTGCACTGTGTCATACTAAGAAGACACTATTTTTTAACCACAAGTCAAGAGTTTAAGTTCCAACCACATAAGTTTGTGATGCTGTTTCTAAATGTTTGTTGGTACTGTGGTTTCAGGAAACACTGAATCATTTAACAACTGTGTTGTTAACGACGGAACTTGCGACCATAGTTGGCTAACAATACTTTTGGGAAATGTACCCCAGGTCCAGCTTAGTATTACGAGCCATGAGCATTTTCTTTAGCCCTCCTCCACTCCAGCACCACCTGTCTATATCTGCTAAAGAAAAATCCTTCCTATACGCCATTCTTATGAATAAAATGCTAAATCTATTCGGGAGTTGTTGTGATTGAAATATTGTAAAAATTCAGTACCATGATATATATATATATATATATATATATATACTCTATATATATATACAGTTCCAACTAGTTTTGCTTGCAGGGCCCATATTTTACATTGGACACCAACTTGTGACTCAACACGGTACCAAAATTGTTTATGGTCCAAAAAAAAGTAAAACATAGACTTTTGGCTAGCTAGCTACATAGCAGATACATTCCATTTCACTTTTTATGCCCTTCCCTTGCTAACCATCCATCTCATTGACTGTATGTACGTCAATGCTTACGCTGCATCAATGCCTACTACTGGCAGAAGTTGTGCAGTGGGTTGAATTGGAACATCCTAAGCCCTTGATCACTTGGAATCCGCTACAAATCTGATTTACTTTCTACAATTTGTTTCCTAATGATTTAGGCTGGCTGCACACCAGACGATTTCAAGGCCGATTTTAAGCCCGATTTGAACCCCCGAATGATCGGGGGGTGTGGCCTGATTGGCGGCTTGTCGCAAATGATTTTTTGTCCAAAAAATCCTCTATTGTGTGGTGTCATTACGATTATTTATCTGCTCCTGACCGAGATGGAGCGTCCCCGAACTCAAATCGTAAATATCAAACATGTTTGATATTTACGACTCTTGATCGGGCTGCCACTGACGTGATACCCACGATAGCCAATGAGAGCGAGCAAGCGTCACCTACCAGATGTTGCGTGCTTCTGTAGTTGAAACTTGGCAGAGAACATCACCCATATTCTAATTTATACTTTGTTTTTCACTGTGAAACAGAATGCGTGCCAGGAGAGCCAGCTGACAACGTTGATTGTCCTCTATTTGTTTTTCTTCTCTAGTCACGTTTGATCTTGCGAGTGTCCGTGAGATCACGTGTCACTGTGAAATCGTTCCTACAATCATCAAATGTGTGGTCTCGTGGTCTGGTGGAATCGTCTAGTGTGTGCGTTCAGAGGATTATAAGGCTAAAAATCGGTTGAACTGTCTTCATGTCTGTGGTCTCCCATGGTTTAAAAATCGTTTAAGATTTGAAAATCGTCTAGTGTGTCCCAGACCTTAGTTGTTTTGCACCATTCTACATGCCTATAGGTATACTTGGGCTGTTGCGGAAAATGTTTAAAATTATGGAAAAAAACAATACAGTAAACCATGACTGTGTAACAAACAGTCAGCTTAAGGTAGCAACAAGTAGGATCTAATTAAATCTTAAAATAACTCACATATAGCACACACTTGAGTTGTGCAGGTTTTTGTAAATCAAGCAGGATCTGCTGGGATGTCAATGTTGTGAGATATGGAGCTGTCTGACATATATATAAGTAGACTCGCTTCTTTGGTCCAAATCACGTGCTTAAGGGTCTGTCACCAGAATTTTTTTTCATCCACTTGACGAAGTGGAACACACTTCAAAATGGTGGCAAGGATTCCTGAGGATTTTACGATGAGGCTTCTTTTTTTTTCATGCCCCCTTACAAAAAAAAAAAAGTAACATGCTTTTACCATGATACAGTGGAATCTGGTGGTACCTAACTAACTAGCTAGCTAGTTAATACAAAAAAAGCCAAAAAAATAAAAGAATCTGTACAATTTGGCTAGCTCCTACCAAGTGACAATTAATTTACTTTATAGAGTTTAATTGGACATGCATCCTTTGACATAAATAACAAAAGATATGGAAAGAGTTCTGTCCCAATTATTTAACTAGTTTCATTTGATCATTTGCATTTAGCATTTTCCCCCTGCTGTTCATGATCCTATCATAACAGACCTGTAACCCATTTTTGTGCTGTGACCCATCTTACCATCTGATACCACTGTATCATGCTACCAGCATGGTACTTCTTCTTTTTTTCTGAAGGGCACATGGCAAAACTAGAATACTCATTGTAAACAATGTATCTGCAGTCCAGACAACTGTGTTGATTATGATGGGAGTGTTTTAGTGTTGTTTTAAATATTTTGTTTTCTTTGTTTTCATGTGATTTCCATCAGATAAGAGTGAATGGGGACTGGGGATGCTAAAAAACAAAAGTCCACGTGAAGGAAGATCACTGTATTGCAAGTCTTGTCAGGTTTGTCATCTCATCTTTTTATATCATTGTTTTTTAAAGTTAAACCATTTATGATAATTTTATGTTGCGTTTTTTTGTCCCTTTGTGGCTTGACTTACGTTATGTGGGAAAGAGCAGCATGAACATTTGGCAAAATGTCTCTCTTTTTCATTTTCGGAACTATGTCTTAAAAATACTCAATACTTCAAAATTGTGACTTGAGCTATTAAAAATGTAGTTTGATACAATATTCTAATATTTTTAATGTAACGCAGTATGTTGGTGTGTTTACCACCTGCATTTGTTTTACTGACCTCAAAGTTACAATAAATACAGTAAATATCCAGAACTCCTCCAAATGTCCCGAACTCCTCTGCCAGATCTAAAGAATCTGATAGAGGGATGGACCATTGCATTTTATACGCAGTTTACACCTTTTTTCTTGATCTTTGAGCTATGTAGAGATCAAGTTTCCAGCAAAAGAAAAGCCAGGGGACAGAGGAGAGGAAGAAAGCAGGGCTCTCTCAAAGCTGGTCGGGATTGAAAAGCGAGACCAGTGCTGACAGCTAAATGCGCTAATTTTCTTCTGGGAGCAGGGTTTGTCTTTCCAGTGTGGTGTGCAATCAGCAGATACCATAGAGGCCTTGTACCCTGTCCAGTGTTGATGTCAAAGGACCAGATGAGAGTGACCGGAACAGAGAAAAAGTTCAGCTTTACCTTGAATATTGTTGATGGACGAACCTGACTTTTTGCTATGTGAAAGATGGAGCTATAAGGCAATCATATTGCGTGACATATAGTTATTTTCAGAGTTAACCACTGCATCTGAGGCGGGGAAAGTTTTTCACCACTATGACACCAGTAATTTGACGTAATTGTTGCCTATTTCCAATATGAAGGCTAATATGCGTGTTTTCTACTTATAGGCTGAGAGAATACAATGGCCGTGGAATAATCAGCCAGCAGTTTTTTTTCCTTCTCTCTTGTGTTAAAGCTGCATTAGAGTAGTGATTACCTATAATATAGGCTCTTATCTGCTCTGGGTACTGCTTCATTACACCCACTGTATTCCTTACAGTGCTATGAAACCTGAATCAAAGGCCCGTTTTAAATGTTAAGAGCTAGTTTGGATTCATTTGAACTTACGGACACTGGCACACAAAGCAGCATTCACTACAGCAAGCCTCAGTAGGGGCCAATCGTCAGCTAAAT
>NW_015505584.1:650807-661172 GCF_001515645.1 Sinocyclocheilus grahami | reverse complement strand
TATATATATATATATATATATATATATATATATATATACATGACTAATATATACACAATAATAAATAGATACAATATTAAGTACTTAAGTGCACATTTTCTGATTTTTATTTATGACAGTAAATCAAAGACTCAACATTTCTAAAAGAATAAAAATAAAAAAAAGAATTGATAAGTGCTATGCTAACACTTTAGTTTAGGGACCAGTTCTCAATGTCAACATATCAACTGATTATTAGAATGCATATTACTAGCATATTGGCTGTTTATTAGCACATATGAATGCCTTATTCTGCATGAGAATATTCTAGATCCCTTAATCCAACACAATTACCTAAATTTAACAACTACCTTACTGACTATTAATATGCAGCATATATAAGTTTATTGAGGCAAAAGTCGTAGTTAATAGTTTGTTAATAATGATAATTGGTCCCCAAATTAAAGTGTGACAAACAAACAAAAAAACAACAATACATAATAATAAAAAATATACAATGTTAAGTGTTTTTTTTCACATTTTCTTTTATTTCTAACAAGAAATCAGGTCAGATGTAAAATAACTAAACAACAACAACAACAATAAAATTACAAGTGATATATATATATATATATATATATATATATATATATATATGCTAGGTATAATAACTATATAAACTAGGTATAATACAATTGAATCACTTATTAATTTTATTTTTATTTTTTCTCCAGTAAAGTAACTTTTGTAGTAAATGGGATGCAAATCGGATGGAATGGACTCGAACCACATCTCCCACATAACAGCTCAACATGTCGAGTGAATGTGGTATCTGCTCCACTACGACTCCAACCAACAAAGAACATTTTGATATGCTGTTATCATTTATTTAATGCTACAACTTCAGAGTTTGATATCAGCATATGTGTGCCCGAGCCTACTTCAGCATGTAAACAAGAGTTATAGAATAATAATTCACTCATATTACACATCTACTAAGTGTAGGGGGTAGTTATGGTCCCTCAGTAGTGTATAAAGTGTCACTAGGGGGCAGTGCCACTGCATAGCCTTTAGTAGTGGACAAACTATTTGATCAGGGCTTTTTTGTATTGATCGTCTGTTAACAGCCCACTCAGAGTTTGCTTAATTAACAAAAGGTGCTTTAAAAGATTGTTATATTTGAATTGGTGATACCTTTTGAGCTTATTTAGATATTAACATTGTGTACAAAAGCATTAAATGATACAAATAAAATGTAAAAATTTGGGTTTTCTTTTTTAAAGTTTTTCTGTAAAGTGAAATGTCACAGCTAATAATTGAATGACCAAACATAGAAAAGAATGCAACGTTTTTAATCATCTACATCTAAATTATTTTGCACGCCTGTTTTCAGTAAAACTGAATTGAAAAAAGCAAAACAAATCCCTGACGTTTCAAACTAAAATGCGTCAGTTTCAAAATGCAACGATTTCCTAAACTTTCTCGGTGACATCATTCTAGTCACAGATGTTTTCTTCACTTTAAGGAGAGGACAAAACAGGGCAGTAAACCCGGGCCAGCTTGTGGTGAGGCCGATACCCACAATTCACAGAGGCGCAGGATGGTTCCCACTAGGTTCTGGTCGGCTTGGAAACGGCAACTTATTAATCTTGTGATGGAATGCCAGCTGCAGCCGTGGCAGTTACCATATTTCACCATCGACCTGCTTCTGCGAGCGGCTTGTTGGCGTTTAACTGGATTTCTTTCGTTTGTTCGTGTCGTACGTTTGTTCGAAGCGAAATATTCTGGAAATACTTTACTTGATAAAACCACACCGACTCAACAAGCCACAACAAACTAGATCAACCGTGATTCAAGTGTGGTGTGTCATCCTTTCTTCGGCGTTCCCCTCCCGTTCCCTCTCTTTAAAACCGCGCTGATTAGGTTTACTAATTCAGAGAGACTGCTTAGTTTCCAACTTTAATGATATTCCCGCGGCATATCACCCGCGGTTGCCTGGAGACCGGATTTGAGCTCGGCCCCTCATTCGATTCCCACACATCAGAGCCCTGAAAAGCAATTTTTTCTCCTCAAGCTTTTGATGCAGGCTCCTCTGAAAGCCTTCCCCCTGCTGTGTCAGTATGGGTGGGCAGAACGCGGGCAGAATGGGCCGGGAGGTGAAGGGGAGGCCTGTGGGTTGCTGGTCACACATCAAGGCCTGAAAACAAAGGCCCCGGGAACCTTCCTTACAAACACAAATTCAGCTCTCGGAAAGTAAATGTGCGAATGTGCCTCCGTTCCTTAAGGGTGCAGACATCGGCGCAGGGAAAGGCCCTGCTACAAACGCTGCTTCAGCAGCAACAGGTCGTTTGGAAGTTGGAGCCTTGATATAACTTTATGGACTTATTGATGGAAAGTGTTCGCTTCCAATGAAATTTCATCATTACAAAGTATTAACAACAACAGAAAGTAAAATGTGTTTACACTTTCTTTTTAGACAAAAAATATCCGATTTGAACATTGTGCTTCTACAAGAAATTGCCTATTGCACAAAATGTAGGGCATTTTGTGAGTTCCAGCCTTGATATATGGTTAAAGTTTTTGCTTTAATTAAATGCATTCACTATGAGGTATTTAAATCAACTTGTACACTTTTTGCATGTTTTTAGAGGTTCATGCTTGACTTGAAATTTTTTATACTCCAAAATAAATAAATAAATAATAATAATTAAAAAAAACTATTTCAGACAGATTCCTTTTAGTCCTCCATAATACTTTTAATCAATCAAAGTTTTGGGAACTTTCTAAGATGTGGCCTTGGTAAAGATTTACTGATTTATTGAAACAAAGTTTCCAATGAAAGTTCTTCACTTTGAAGTGCTAACAACAACAAAAAAGTCAAATGTGTTTACTAGGGATGCACCGATACCCCTTTTTCCAGTACTTGCCCGATACCGATATTTTAATTTTTGGTACTTGCCGATACCGAGTACCGATACCAATATTTCTATTGCATTTGTACATTTTTTAAATATTGGGTTCAGAAAACAAAATAGTAAGTATAATGTTAGTTGGTTAACTTCATTTATCAAATAGATACAGTCAAACTAACATTTATTCAGACACCTTCAACATTTCTCATATTATCACAGTTTATTTGCTATAGTTTAGAAATGGTAATAAAATATGACAAGAATTTAGAGTTAAACTGTGTCAGAAAAAATTCAGTTTGATAATGTTATATAACTTTGATAGAAAGGTATGTAATGGATTACAATCAACCAAAAAGTATTCAGACAGCTGTTAGTATGACAGTATTTACACAACTATCAATACTTTGTCGGGCAACCCTTAGCCTTAATGACAGCCTGTAGTCTCCTGGGCATGCTGTCACCCAGCTTCATGCAAACCTGAAATAATTTTTGGTCCCAAATTTTTACTGGTAGTCCACCGTATGAAGAATTTTTAAATGAAAAATTCACTTACATAAATGAACTATAGTGTCCTGCACCTACTAAAAAATATAAAAAATTATATCTGGCCTCTGAATCATTTTTGGTTTGACTGTATATCCTTTGGTTATTTTCACACTTAATTCACTCAAGCAAGCAAAACACGCGCGACGCCTGCAGGTATTTGTACTGATGCAGAATAGTACAGCTAGCGCATTTCACACAGGCTGCTAGATTCACTTTCGCCAGAAAGTCGTGTATGCTTAAGGTTGAAAATAAATTATGTTTATAGTGAATGCCCCTATAAATGGTCTTATTTTTACGATTTAGTTTTAATCCAAATGATGCGTGTGCTAAGTGAGTGCACATCAAAGATCACACAACAGAATTGCGCTCTCTCCCTCTGCATTGTTTTACTTACTTGTTTATGACATATCCGACTGAACTACAAACTTTCCAGTGATGTCTGTGAGAGAGGTATATTCACTCGACAAGCTCGCGCATCTGCGCTGACGCACGCTCAATCCACTCAGCGTGATTTGTTTATCAGCTCGCACACATCAGCTATACAGGTGTTAATACTGAATGTTTAACATTATATTCATTGCATACATATACTTCGTATACATCCTTAATCTCTAATAACTCCATTCTGCTGTCTGTTGTTCTGTTGTCAGTGTTTCTTTGTCTGAATATGGCACTTAACACATGCTGTGTGGTATCGGCGTTTGGTATCGGGGCATTTTAACGAGTATGAGTACCAGTACATAAGCTCAGTATCGGGCCCGATACCGATACCAGTATCAGTATCAGTATCGGTGCATCCCTAATGTTTACATATTTAGTTTTCAGGCAAAATTGTCTTTTTGAATGTTACAAGAACTTGCCTCTTGGTTAAAGTTTTTGCTTTAATCAAATGTATTCTCTATGGGCTATTTACAACAACAAAATGTTAAACATTTACACTTTTTGGATGTTTTCAGATGTTAACGAATGATATGAAAATTTGAATACTCTGAAGAACAAGAAAAAAATGACCTCTTTCACGAACAGATTCCTTTTACTACATCAAAGTTTTGGGAACTTTATAAGATGTGGTCTTGGTAAATATTTAGTTAAGGTTTTATTGAAGCAAAGTGTTTACTTCCAATTAAATTTCACTTTGAAGTGTTAACAACAACAGAAAGTGAAATGTGTTTGTACTTTACATTTTTTGATTTCTGATTTGGAAGTTGTACTTCTACAAGAAATTGTCTTTTACATGCAATTTAGAGAATTTTGTGTGATCTGGCCTTAATATATGGTTAAATGTATTCCCGGTTGCATTTATTAAATTTTTTTTACTGTACATGTACTAACATGTACTTACCTAAGAAAGTACTGGGTAATATAATGTAACTACATGGTTAGGTTAGGATTAGTGGTAGGTTCAGGGTTAGTACCTAGTTATTGCCCAGTTATTGTAATTACTATAATAAGTACAATGTATATAAATATGGAACAGGACTGTACAATATTATTCCCGTATTTCCTATGAGGTATTTACAACAGCAAAATATTCAACTTTTACATTTTTTTATGTTTTCTGGTTTTAAATTGATGTTTCTTAGAGATTCAGTTACCATTTCATTGAAGCAAAGTTTTGCTTCCAATAAAATTTCTTCCCTCCATCATTTTCAACAAAAAGTGAAATGTTCAGGAATTAACTCTTGATCTGACATTTCTGCTACTGCAAAAAAACCCGGCTCTTTACTCGTTCCCATTTTGTCCTTGTCCGTGAATGGAATGTAAATTGTTGAGGATGTCCCTGCCACTCATACGAGAGCGTGGAAGTTTCATGTTGCGTGCAGAAAGAAAGGCTGCGTTTGTGCGCCTCTTATCGAGTCCCTCTCGTCATGTAGGCCACAAAAGTGATAAGAGCAGCCCCACCACAACAAGGAGGAGACTGTTTCTGCACGTTTCCACCACAAAATAAAGTCCTCCTTCCTGGAGTATTCATGTTTGCCATTTTACTGCTTTTGTGTGTCATGATCGCTTACATGAACACACAGAGATAACTGACGGCACTTGCAGGAGGCACTCGGCCCCGCAATGATAACGGAGAATGAAACACTGGGTTTTTTTAAATGGCATGCCTGTAAAATCTTGAGTGAAATATTTTTTGTTTGTTTTTTTCAATGACAAAAAAAAAAGATAATTGTTGCAAGTTTTTAATTTCTACTAGATATTAAAAATGCATTCGTAGAAAGCGTGTGAATGAATGTGTTGTAACCAATTTCGATAGTGAGGAATCGTTCTTGTGAGCACTTCAGATCCTCAGTGCTTGTAGAGTTGATGCTACATATCCTTCAGCGATTGAACTCCAAACACTGGAGGACCCAAACCCCTCCCGGGCCTGGCTAAGAACCACCTCTAGATGCCTATAGGCTGATGTCAGACTCTCAAATGAGGTCATAGATTAGCCCGGTTGCCAAGCACTGGCCACTCCAACTGCTTTCCACTCCAGTGCTCTGAAACGCTCTGAAAAGTGCCAATGGAAATTAATTAAACCCTGTATTTGCTACTAAGACTTGTTTCTTTGGGCTACATTTTCAAGACCAGTTTCCACTCTAAAATGATTAGAACTTTCTCTTTGTATTTGTTTGTAATTGGTTTCATTCTTTTTTTTTTTTTTTTTTTGTCAAATAATGAAAAATACGTTTTAATTTTTTAATACAAGATGGAAATATATGCCAGTTTCAGGGAATTTGTTCATCAATGCATTCAACAAGTGTATTGTGAAGCCACATCAGATGTAAGATTCAGGGATTTTTACATTTTTATGCAAGCATGTCATTTAAATTTAGAATGATAAATTACTACACTAACAAATAAGACACTGTAGATAAAATCAGATTGGAAATTGACCTTAAAATATAATGTGAATATAAAACATAATTTGCTAAAATGTACTTTTATGCATTTGGCAGATGCTCTTAACCAGTTGCTTCCAATGCATTCAAGGTTCACATTTACATTTGATCAGTTCTTGCTTTCCCTGGGAATCGAACCCATGACCTAATGCCATGCTCTACTGTTTGAGCCACAAAAGTTTACTCTCTCTCTCTCTCACTCACGTGTTGTCATTGTTCTGTAGTATGTTAAAATATTCTGAAATGTTGTTCCACTGAATAGTCTTGCAGCTCCTTATAAGTGATTGTAGAATTATAAAACATTAAATATATGTAAAAGTACACATTTACATTTTAAAGGTGGGAATCAAATCCATGACCTAATGCCAGGCTCTACTAAGATTTGTTTATTCACTAGTATTAACTAGTTGATTATTAACATGCATATTGCTATCATATTGGCAGTTATTAGTACTTATGAAGCACATATTAATGCCTTATTCTGCATGACCATGAGATTTTTGCCCATGACCCATGATTTTTATTTTATGCCAAAAATCATTAGGATATTAAGTAAAGATCATGTTCCATGAAGATATTTAGTAAATTTCCTACCGTAAATATAGCAAAACTTAATTTTTGATTAGTAATATGCATTGCTGAGAACTTCATTTGAACAACTTTAAAGGCGATTTTCTCAATATTTACATTTTTTTGCACCCTCAGATTCCAGATTTTCAAATAGTTGTGTCTCAGCCAAATATTGTCCGATCCTAACAGCCCATACATCAACGGAAAGCTTATTATTCAGCTTTCAGATGATGTATAAATCTCAATTTAAAAAAATGTACCCTTATGACTGGTTTTGTGGTCCAAGGTCATATTGTCACATATTGTAGATCCATTAAGCCTTCTCAATTACTAAACATGACTACTACAACAACTGCCTTACTTACTATCATCAATGAGCAGGCAAAGCTCTCAAACAAAGTTAATAGTGAATATGTGTTTCCTAATCTAAAGTATTACCAATTCATCCTAGATTTGGAAAACATCAAGAACTTTTATTTTTACCAAAGTGGGGAGAAATAGACAAAAAAAAACAAAAAAGCGCCCCCCCCCCCCCCCCTTCCCCATTGAGAAGTTTAGTGATGGTATCTGGTCAGTGGTACACAGCCACACTGTTTCCTTGTGCTGAACATATTGCCGGGCACAATTGTTCTCTTTATCTTTGTGTTGGGCTAAAATAGACAGACACACTTGTGGGTTTTGTGGCACATGCACTGTGATTTTCAATAGCCGTGTGTTCTTTTACTCTTGCTCTTGGTGCGAGTAGCGGCGTGAAAGCCCGAGTCTTGTGCTCTTACGTGAAGACGTGGATTAGAAGAGATTGATTGATCAGTCTGATGAACTGTTTCCTCTCCATCACTCTTTTTTATCATTGGATAAGGGGTTGTGTAGATGTAATGTGATGCTCTTTGGCTTCATGAACCATCCGACACTTTTCTTCCAGAGTCTATAAACCCATTATGGGTTTTTGAGTTACATTGTGAAGATATCTGTGTAATCTAGAGCTGTCAAAGAAAGCGTGTTAAAACACGCTAGGCTAATTATGTTTAACAACATCACTTCTTTCATCATTCCATGCGGTTCTTGTGACTTCAAGAAACTGATCGGAAACATAATTCAGAAACTGAGCATGTTTAATCAGAAACAATTTTGAGATTAATCATGGTTAAATGTTTTATCCACTGACAGCCCTACTTAGATCATGTACAAGATTTCAGTTCATTTCTTGTTAGACAAAATTATTGTTCACAGTTGCATAAAAGAAAGCCAAACAAGCTCGAAACTTTTTAAATATCGAGCCTATTTTTCAACTATACTAGCCTTTTTGAGATCTATCAGCATCTCTTGCTTCTCTTGTTCAAGCTCTTGACTTTCCACAAGTTTTATTAATCAAGATAATTAATTTCTGCAGCAAATTACAGCATTCACTCCCAGCTTTTCCTCTGAGTGAGCGCTGTTTTGACAGTCTTTCACATTGCTTGTCTTCAAGCATGATTCGCTGCTGTTTAATGACAAAGATATCATGTGGCGCATCTTCAAACATGACACTGACATGTGGTATTTAGTCAGTCATTTTGTAACAAGTAAAATTGCACTTTTATGACATTCGAGTGTTTCCTATGATGTCAACGTAGGCCACCGCTCATTAATAATGCATTTAGCCCCCAAAAAAGCGAAGAAAAAGACAATTTTAGCGAGCTTTTGAAAGTCAAAAGCAACAAAAGAGACAAAGAACCATTGTGTATTTACTAAATTAAACAGCCCTGTCATTGTGGCGGAGCGAGTCATTTTTTGAAGGCAGAAAAGTCGTATAAAGCGGCAATTTCATTCTAATTTCATTCCAATCTGTTTCTGAAACAATTGAAGTAGGCATTTGATGTGTTTATCTCAATGTGTAATTGGGTATTGTTCATCTCTGAAAAGTTTCCATCAGCGGGGAAGGAGATGGTGAAGAGAGGTTTTAACGTAGGAGGGAAATGTGCTTTAACACTTCTTATTGCATTAGAAAACTACATCTTACAATTGACAGTCAAAGCT
The DNA here is from genome assembly GCF_001515645.1 of Sinocyclocheilus grahami. Classification (NCBI taxonomy): domain Eukaryota; kingdom Metazoa; phylum Chordata; class Actinopteri; order Cypriniformes; family Cyprinidae; genus Sinocyclocheilus; species Sinocyclocheilus grahami. The sequence continues at coordinate 652,264 of NW_015505584.1, read as the reverse complement.
GTTTCCAATTAATTTGAAATGATTCTTGGTTGGCTTAGAGCAAGGGCTATTTATTTATAATTTTTTTTAATGAATATTAAAATAAAAGTACACAAATGTGTACAGTGCACCCCCCCCAAAGTTTATTTAATTTTACTTAAAATATCTGAATGCCATTACAATAGATACAAAATTGGTATCTGATTGGAGATTTTTATGAGCATTAAAAGAAATTGCTACTTTAATATGCACAAATGTGTTAATTTTCCAATAATTGGTATCTAATTAAAGTATCTCAGATGTTTTTATGATTATTGAAAGAAAGTGTTTTTGGACATTTAATGGCTGAATGTCATTGCAATAGACACGACATTTTAAAACAATTGGTATCTGTGATTTTTTTTTTTTAATTAATATTAAAGGAAAGCACTACTATAATATAAATGCTTAATTTCACTTACAATGTCTGAATGTCATTCCAATGGATTCAAAATTGGTATCTGATCAGAGATTTTTAACATACACACACACACATTTTTGGACACTTAATTTCACTTAAAATGGCTGAATGTCATTGTAATAGACACAACATTTTAAACCAATTGGTATCTAATTAGAGCATCCGATTAGAGATTTTTAAGAATATTAAAAGAAAGTGCTACTATAACATTTATAAACATGTGTGTGCAGAGGCCCCAGAAAGTTTTTGAAAACATAATTTTACCTAAAGTATCTGAATGTCATTGTGATAGATACAATTAATTTTTAAAACCAATTGATATCTGATCAAAGTATCTGATTCGAGATTTTGATGAATATCAAAAGAAAGTGTTACTATAATATATACACAAGTTTTTAGACACTTCGTTTGACTTACAATGTCTAAATGCAACAAACTGCAATAGATACCTTTTTTTTTTTTAAACCAATTGATATCTTATTTATGTAATGCTGCTGTAGCCTTTCTTAAAATTAAATACGTGTCTGAACAGTTTTGCAGTGTCTTTTAAGCAACTGTTGTGGCAGCGATTTGTAGTAGATTCATATAGGCACATTAAACAGAACAATGCATAAGCAGACTATGTTCATAGTTCAAGTCAGACGCAGGATATTTCTATTTGATGTCTGTTCTGACCATAAAGCCGCTCCACTGAGATTGACGTATCAGGAAACAGAACTGGAATGCCACTGTTTGCTTTGCAGGTGTTTGATTGTCAACAAAAAGTCTCCTAGCAACTGAATTGTAAAGGAGAAATGATGCTGTGCAATGCTAGCATTTGTTCTGCAGGTGTACCATTATCAGCAGTGAGGATCATTTACCGTGTTTGACAAACTGCCTCTGCCAACGACTGCTAAACAAGTCATATTGGCATTTAATGTCAAACTTTGGCTCACTAATACAGTTTATTGATACAGTCTGTCACATTCATCATACACACACATCCCAAAGAAATCTGAGTTTTAGAGTAGGAAAAAAA
>NW_015505584.1:643029-650507 GCF_001515645.1 Sinocyclocheilus grahami | reverse complement strand
ATTTATTTATTTATATTAAATATATTTTTATTTATTTTAATTTAAATAATTTATTTATTTACATAAAATGTATTGATTTATTTATGTTTTTTTTGTTTGTTTGACATTCAGATATTAAGTGTAACGTAAGTGTCCAAAGACTTTTTGGGATTACTGCATAAATGAATTTCTCAAGTATGTGGTATAAAGGAGGCCTGAAAACTTCTCCACATCAACTGTTACATATAATAAGTTTGGGAGATGATATAAACCATGTCACTATGGAAACGAAATGAAGAGCCTTGAGAACTGCAAAAGCATTACGTAATGTACTCAGAAGAGTTGCCTTCCTGTGTATCCTTGAGCACTCCAGATTGATGCGATTGATTAACATTTCACATGAGCTCTTCTGGGATGGCATCAAACGTTTGTTTGTGTGTTTGTGTTAATGTGTGTTTTAGTGAGGGATCAAAGCAGCGCTGACCCATCCACATAGCCCTGCACAGGTGGCACACACACACACACACACACACACACTGCTCACAGCATCACTCACATTCTCTCACACACACACACACTGCCCACAGCTTCACGCACACTCATGACAGCATCTTAAGCAAATGCAGCTTTGTGTACATTTCTCAAAGTAACTCTGGCTGGGCTGTGGGACGTCCCGTGGGTCTGGGGTCTCACTGAGCTGGATTAGGGGGTTACATCCCTGGCGGCACATAGGATAATTGACTCCTGCAAATCAACTTGTGCTGTGAAGACACCATTCAAAATAACTCAAGTGACTTAGTTCTTCCCATTTCTGCCAGTCAAAATCACCTGCAAACTGATCTTATTTGATATTACTTGCATTTGTATTTGATTATTAAAAATTTATTAGAATTTTAACTCAATTGAAAGTACATTGTTAAAAAAAAAAGCACCATCAGAATTCTTAGGATGTGCAATGTTTCAATAATATATGCTTTGCTTAAAAAAAAATCTTAGAAAAGAAAAGGCCAAAAATAATCCAATTTTATTTAAACTGTGCAATGTTTTCTTTCTAAATAATGGTAGTTTGTGAGAACTGTCTTTAATATAAAGGTCAATAAATTTTAGTATGTTTACTGAAATACAGTAAAGAAAAGCTAAATAATTTGTGAATAATTGCACAAGACAGAAGACATGAAAAAGAACAAAACAATCAAAAACAAAAAAACTCTAAACAAAAACAACAGAAAACACAAAATAAACATAAAACAAAACAAAAAATAAAAACAAAAGTGCAAAACAAATCACCAAACAAAAACAAACCCCCAAAAAAACACAAAGCAAACCACATATCAAACATGGCAAACAAACCACAAAACAACAAAAACAAATGCAAAACAAAAGGTATTCATCCTAAAATAGGTTTTAGTTAATACTAAATATTTCTTATTTTCCTGTTAATTTGAAGCTGATATGTGATGTGTTTTGACGAGATTCATCAATTTAGGCATATCCACAAGGTTTGGCTTAGAGAAATGTACAGTTTTAATCTTCCTAAACTTTTAAAAGCCAGTAAGATGAGCCATTAGTTAAGGATTAATAAAGGATAATAAATAAATTTGACATGCCTGCTGTTAAAATGGTTTCAGATTAATGATCTAAGAGGCTAGATAAAAGCTTAATCCACAGGTGTGCAGGTGTAAAGAAGAAAATAATGACTTGAAGCCAAACACTGAATTTAACAATATATCACGAGTTGCCACTGAAATGGGGGTTATTTTTGATTAGCACTTATCAATATCATTACAAGACCAATCAAATTAGAGGAGCGGCAGTATTAGCGCTCATACAGGACTGTGGTCTCCATGGCAAACTAGCAGTATCCTTTCTCTCCAAACGCTGGATTTCAAAAGAAGGGCTATTATTTGCTCAGTATGTGCCGCTAATCCTGCTTTATCTGCATGGACACCACCTGAAACACTTTGATCAGAGATAGCAGTGTTCAGCCGCTGTTTATCCACAGATGGGGGGGGGTACTTGCATTTAACTCCACCCATGCCATGAAAATGAGAAGATCCTTTTTAAGGTTGTTGATTAAGCCCTGATGTAATGAAATACATCTCTCCTCACTTGCTCTCTCTCTCTTCCTGTGATGTTTTTCCACAGCAGACTTCTCCACCGGGGATCACATGGAGTTTCGTTTGATTTCATTACGGGGGTTGATGTCATTACTCAGCGTTAGCTAGCGTTTCTGCCTGCAAGCTGTTTGACATTTACCTGAGTGAGTCAGAGGTGATTCACTCGCCCCTGCAGGTGTGACACACACTGTAAGTAGGCCACACAGTATCGCCAAAATGACAGACTCACTATGCCACAGATACTAATAAACTGTTGATAAATGCATATACTATAATAATGAGTGGTGCTTTTGCTCATAGTTAGGGTTAAACAAAAATATAGCCCTAAGTATTAGTGTTTGGTGTGTAACTCATCCCGTCCCATACAAAAAAAAAAAACACCAAACAAAACAAAAAACATAAAACAAAATAAAAAATAATGCGTAAAATACAAAAAAAAAAAAAAAAAAAAAAAAACCAAAAAAAAAAAAAAAACCCAAAAAAAAAAAAAAAAAAAAAAAAAAAAAAAAAACCATAAACAAAACAAAAACACCAAATAAACAAAACAAAAAAACACAAGACTAAAACGAAATAAAAAAAGCACAAAAAACAAACAAAAAAACAGAACAGAACAAAATAAAATAAAAACACCACACACACACACCACCACCAACAACAACAACAAACACAGAAACAAAATAAAAAAACGCAAAACAAAACTAAACTAAGAACAGAAAAAACACCAAACAAACAAAAACAAAAATAAAACAAAATAAAATAAATAAAAAACAAAAAAAGCACAAAACAAAACAAAAAACACAAAACAAAATAAAATCACACACACCTACAAACACATGTCTGGTTTACTATCCTTGTGGGGACTCTCCATAGGTGCAATGGTTTTTCTACTAATCCTAACCCTAACATTATTGGTCCCGTTTGTGCTACAGACATGAACGATACCGCAAAATGTGCGGCTTGTTTACGAGAGGTTTCTTTTCTGAGTGATTGGATTTATGAGTTTCACCTGGGGAGGATAAAAAAATCAGCTGAGAAAAAAACTAAAAAACACAGACTGAAGCCCTACGCTGGGCTTTGCAATGTCCAGCTTTACGATAAATATTTACACCTGTTGCACCAACTAAAACTACGACCAGGTGCAACTACGCCCGGCGCAGACGATCGCGTCCACACCAACACATACTCCCGCAGTGACAGCTGAGACGCCATTCACTCTGCATTGACTACAACTACAAATAATAAAGAACTGAATTGCTCAAGACGTCAGAGCAAGTGAAGCCAGCGTGCCATGATTTCATTCAGTAAACGTTTCCTAACACATTGTCATGATAGATTTTGTTTTATGTGTTTTACTGACATCTTTCTGTGGTTAAAAAACAGATTGAGTGATCACATGAGACATCATACATTTCAGTAAGTTGTTGTTTCTTTCAACACTTTTCTGATGTTCATTCATGTTTATTTTTTGCTATAACTAGTAGTAAACAAATCACTACTAGTTATAGCAAAATCTCAAATCAGGAACAGACGATCGGTTCATGTGCCGCTTGAACTAAGGCACAACAGCGAACGCCACGAGAGTGCCAAAAACACCTTTATAGTTTGTATTTTGTGATAAAATTGACAGAATATGAAAGCTGATACTTTATTTCTGATTAAAAGTAACAAAGCACAAAACTTTCGGCAATTATTGGATGGCAATCAATGAAAGGACTTAAAGATGTGAAATATTTCCAAGCATTAATACTGTTCCTCCAAGTAAGATGTCGAATGGTCATTTCTTCTAATAATCCCAGATCATATCTAATATTTTACTGCATTACATACAGAAATAATCTATTTTGTGTTAGGTCTATTACTGTCTGCAGTGTGGTATAGCCTACACTGAGCTTCGCGATGAATATCTTTTGATTGATACCTGCCCGAAAAGACCATAAACATTACAGTTCATGTCTGCAGTAGTAATTAATTCACAGATATGAATCCTAAATATTAATAACATCCAAGCAAATCATGACTCTTCACTTCTCACCTACCTTTGACTAGGTGTAAGATTTAGTCTCCGACATATCACTATGCCTAGATGGTGCAACATGTATTAATTCTGCGCACGAATTAAAGCGCATTTTACATCTAGCCTAGCCTTACTCTAGAGACCAGAAATATGAGAGTGAGATAGAATCTTTTGACTTTGGCTTTTTAAGTAATATACCAGTAATATATCAATAAATCATCAGGATGGCTGATTAACAGAAGTGGACATTTAGCATGATGTCAGATCCAGTACTGTGTAAAAAAATAATTTGTGTAAAAAAATAAGCTATCATATCAGCATTATATTGGTCATCGGCCAGCCTGCTCTCAAGATATTGATATCAATCAACAACTGCAGTAACAGCCCAAAACACCCTAGCAACCACCCAGAACACCATAGCAACAGCAAAGCAAGGTGCTATAAAACACTCAGAATACCTTAGCAACTGCATAACAACCCTTTGGCAACCACACATTGTGGGAGTGTATTTTATTTAGTTGTTTAACTTAGTTGCTTAAATTGTTCAGTTGTTTAAAAGGCTTATGAATTAGCATTCTTTAAATCAATGTAGACAAGTCCAAATCTAAAACACAAATATTAGGAGTTCAAAAGCGCAGTATCTTTCATTTCAAAAGAAGACATCTGAGAAGCTGAATTTTCCTGGTTAATAAATCACAAAGCAGCAGATAAAGACATTTACTTAGTTATAAAATGTGAGACACTATTTTAGCTGTACAGTGCGACACTGCTGACCTTCATGAACTGTTTGGCTACATTCACTCAGTGTTTGGGTTTGACAGCCATGTTTACTACCCAGTGTGACTTTCAAAGTGTCCCAAGAGACAAGACTAAATAATCTGTGTATGAAGTCAATCAATTTCTTGTGTCAAACCCTGCTTTTGTTCAACTTTAAAGAGCTTCCTTGTATGTGTCTTTAATATGACAATTTTAAGTAATCATAAGTACTTCCGGCTTCGCTACCATTCGGACGTTCTTGCTTACTGCTCTGCGCTTTGCTCCCTATTTCTGTACTTTTCTCTGATTTTTCTAAGTTTTTTACTTCAGCAGATCAGCACAGTGCTCAAACAACACATTTTTGGCACAAACACTAAAACTAAAAACTCTTTGGGACTGGAATAATACCACGAAAAAGAAGACTTTGCCTCTGACTGCCAGCAGCTTACATTCAGGAGAAGGGAAAAGACAGCTGCCCACATTCAAACAGAAGAGAAAGAAAATGCCTCCTGTTGAATCTACTTGCTGCATGAACTGCTGCAAACGTCTACAAAGGATTTCTCGAAACAAAGTTACTTGCTGGACTTACAAGAATATTCAGCAGACCGTCATCATGGACCCCCTCAGCATACAGCCGGTCAGTCCCATGAATCTAGTGAATCTCAACAGTTTATAACAAGTGTAGAGGAACAAATCAAAACTGATTGTCACACTAATCGATGGCACAAACAGGGAGCGAGACCTAAAGGCAGTAGAGACATCAGATTGTCACAAGTTTCTCGTATTGCTGCCATAGCATCCTCTACCGCAGATTCGGCTATGACAAGGCTTGTGAATACTGGTATTCTACTACTCCCTATACATCTTCAGAAAAGATTTGAAGCATTAATGAATGTGGGTGAGGAATGAATCATCATCCATGTGGGGAAGAATGATATTCGGAAAGAGCAGTCAGAACTCCTTAAGAAGGACTTCAGTAAACTGTTTGAAAGACTTCGAAGACTTAAAGTTCAGTCGTTCATCAGTGGACCACTTCCAGCAAGGGGAAATATGTTTTCACGTGTGATTGGGCTGAACACATGGCTACAAAGAATCTGCAGCTTAAAAGGAGTCAATTTCATCGACAAATTCAATCTTTTCTGGGGCCATAGACAACTGTTTAAACTGGATGGCCTCCACCCAAACAAACTTGGTGCAAGAGTGCTAAAGGACAACATCTACTTCTCCCTCCGTCATCCTTCAGTAGTGTGTGCCAAACTACTCAACCTGAATGGCACACACACACCTGGACAGAGTATGAGTGACGACAGGAGGACTTCATATCAGCTTCCGAGTCATCATGTGGCTGACACATCCCACAAGGACACTGATAACACCACGCAGTCACAACAAGCACTGCTCATGGAAACTATCCCGGTTGAGCCCGACAGGCTGTTACGTATCAGAACAGCTCCAAGACTCAGCACCCAAGGACGACTTTCTAAAAAACAGCCAGGGAAGCCAGGACAACATATTTCAGCCACCGGAAACACCAGAGCCACAGCCCCGCTCACCAGACTCATTATCCCTCTCTCCAGCATCTCCACTTCTAAGCTTCTCACTGAAAATGGAGGACCTGGTTTATGCTGGGACCAAACTCTCTCACTCTTTTGCTGCAAGCCCCCAGATATCAACTAAAAAACGGCAGGCCCCACAACCACCAAAGCCTGGGGGCCCAGCTCGTCCTCCTCCCCCTGGCCCCACAACGCCAGGGCCCAAACCCTCCATCTGCTGTAGGTGAACCAAAAACAACTGATAACAGCTCTCAGTGATATGTGTCGGGTCCCCGCTATAATAGCAGCAACATTCACAAATGTTTACAGAACAAGCGGGAACCCAGTGTGCCTGTAGTTTTCTTTATTTCTGTTTTATCATGTGATAGAAAGTCTAAGGCCTTCTCAAGCCGCACGGCTGATTCATCTAATCTGCGGCCTGTTATGCATCAGACTAATATTGCTGTTGAGACAAAATGCAATGCCATCAAGTTAGCATTTTTAAAAATTCGCTCACTAAAAAATAAATAATTTCTAATCAATGACTTAATAACCACAAACAACTAGGATTTTATGTTTCTAAACGAAACCTTGCTAGAAAGTAGCTGCAGTGCAACGGTCCTCAATGAAACAGCCCCTCCTAACTTTACAAGCATTTCTGCAGACTCTGTTCATCTTCTCCTTGATTCCTTTAACTCAAAAGTGAAGAATGTTATTGATGACATTGCTCCTGTGAAAATCAGCAAGAAGACTGGCAGACAGAAATCAGCTTGGAGAAAATCAACAGCAGTTGTATGAGTATGAAAAGACAATGCAGAAAAGCTGAGCGGATGTGGCGGAAGACGAAACTTGAAATTCACTATAGCATATATAAAGACAGCGTTCGTGCTTTCAATGTGGAACTAGGCAAAGCTAGACAGTCATTCTTCTCAAATGTTATCAACAGTAACTTAAACAACACTCGCACTCTTTTTGCTACTGTAGAGAAACTGACAAACCCCCCAAGTCAGACTGCCAGTGAAATGCTCTCTGACAGAAAATGCAATGAGTTTGCTTCCTTCTTTTCTGAGAAGATCAATA
>NW_015505584.1:637616-642668 GCF_001515645.1 Sinocyclocheilus grahami | reverse complement strand
CGCTCATTAAGATAATAAATGATATTCGCTTAAATTCTGATTCTGGCAAAATATCAGTGCTGGTACTACTAGATCTCAGTGCTGCGTTTGACACTGTTGATCATAACATACTTCTAGAGAGACTGGAAATCTGGGTCGCACTTTCTGGGATGGTAATAAAATGTTTCAGGTCATTCTTAGAAGGGAGAGGTTATTATGTGAGTATAGGAGAGCATAAGTCACCTAAATACATAACAGATATTTTCACTGAATATAAACCTAACAGACCACTCAGATCATTAGGATCGAGTCAGTTAGAAATACCATGGGTTCACACAAAACAAGGGGAGTCCGCTTTTAGTTATTATGCCGCCTGCAGTTGGAATCAGCAGAAGAGATCAGATGTGCTAAAACATTAGTCACATTTAAATGCAGACTCAAAACTCATCTGTTTAGCTGTGCATTTATTGAATGAGCACTGTGCAATGTCCGAACTGACTGCATTATATTTTATGTATAATCATTTTCTATTCTTAACTGTTTTAAATTCATTTTAAACCTCTTAAATCTATATTTAAATCATTTTCAAAGTTTTTAAATTTGTATTATTATTTTCTTTTCTTTTATGTAAAGCACTTTTAATTACCATTGTGTATGAAATGTGCTATATAAATAAACTTGCCTTGCCTTGCCTACTTTGAAAGTTGGAAGTGGTTTGGATCTGTTTGTTTGAGCAGCGTAGTCAGTCCAAAGCAACACTGGCTTGACCAATGGTGTGAGTTTAGGGCGGGCTGTCTGTTTGTCTGACCAATGATAGATGGGGGGAGTGTTTGACAAACCTGTTGTTTTTTGCAAATACATCATTAATTAAGCTGAGTCATAAAATTTTGTCGTTTTAATAGGAATTCATGTGACCAGGAATGAGGGTGAAAGTTTTCCCTATGTTCCCCATTCATTCAAACGATTTGTTCATTTAGAAATTAAGCGAATAACTGTCTTTATGAATGGGTAATTGAATCACTGACTCAAATGATTAATTTAAAAACAGATTCAGTCAAGTGTTGCTCTGTGACGCTCAAATGTTCTGCATCGTCTTTGTTTGGAGATCTTCATTAGCGAAAGGGCAAAAACAGACAATATGATGTCTAAAATGTAACTCACTCAATATTAACTTCTTGTTTTTTGAACTGTTGTATAAAGTTTTAACTTTATGGCTCACACGCTAATATTCAAGAAAACTGCATTTTTGCTTGTGCCATATTACATAACTGTGTCTTATCTTATAAATATAAAAAAATAAAAACCCATACAGGGATATTTTTTTGATTCCATAACTTGAATTATAGCGGCATTCTAATAGGCTTAATCGTGCAGTGATGCTTTTGGACTCTCAAGATGTGTTTTTGTTTGTTTTTCATACTCAATGTCAGCTCACATATTGTTAAAACAACAATGACATATCATCATAGGCGATAAATATCGCACACGTTTCACAATTTCAGTATTTAAATTAGTTTTAGTTGTCTTTTTAAATATGTTCTGAAGAAGCTAAGAGTTCAGAAGATTAAGTAGGAAAAACTAAAAGAATCAAGGCACGTTTCTTCATAAATCCAGCAAGCCCACGGAAGCTGCGGTCTGCGCCAGCCCTGAGGTAACGGCCTCTAACAAGGCTTCCTCTGTCAGCTTAAACGCTGTCCTGGAGCAAAACTGGCATTTCATCTGATGATTGGAAAGGATAGTCTAGCACTGAATGACATGTCTTTCTTCCTCCAAACCAAATGACATTTCCCCCCTCTCCTACAGTCTTTAACCTCCCCAAACGCTCCTCCACGCCACTCGCTCAACTGCTGTTTTGACACAGATTACAATTTTGCATCTTGGTTTGTGCATCCCCACATTCTGACAGCCAGATCGCATTTGGCTTCCCAAATTATTGAGAAAGGTGTCTTATTTCCTCCTGTTGAGCTGTCTGTACTGCTCACTCGCAACTAGTTTCTTTTGTCCAGTTTTCAATCTCACCAGAACATGCCTGGAATTGTGTAAAAGTAACATTTTAAGTAAAATATGAATTTTTAACACATTTTTGAATAGATGAAAATACAATAGTTCACCTATATGTCTTATTTTGCACTTAGAATTCTTCACGTTTCTTAACTAGTTCTTCACGCACAGGCGACCAGTTTTATAACATGTCACATTAGCAAAACAGCTTTCCCATTTTATATTCGTTGTCTCCTTTTACCAAAATTCAAGCAAAGTTCAGGGGTATACAAGAAATGCATATTTTATTTTAAAAAATGTATCACTGCTATGTTGTTTGCTAAAATGGCATAAATGTTTATACAAATATAAACAGGATAGGTGCTGTTCAAATTTTCAAAAAGATATTTTGATGTTAGTTACCAATAATAGCAATTTTGAAGTTACCATTAACTTCAACTGTATGGAAACACACACACACACACACACACACAATTGTTTTATTTGCTTCATCTCAACTGTTTTAAGGCAGTAATCCTTTAAAATACAGAACTAAATCAGAGCAATAAAACAGCTGTAAAGCAAACAAAAGTTCAAGGCGCTCCATATTTGGAAACATAAGTCGATAATCTATTATGATTAATGTGCTTTTGAAAGTTAATCCTCACATAATTCACATTAACCTGCTTCTGTAGCTCTGTAGAGGTTGTTGTTAAAGTTTGGCCTTAATTGAAATTTTTATGTATGTATGTATGTATGTATTTATTTTTTATTTTTGGTGACTAACTGGATAGTAATTGGTTTGGTTATGTGCAAGCAATGACAGAAAGAGCTGCTTGGACACTCATTCATAACATATTGTATGAAATCAGCAATTCATATAGCTGCTCAAGGCTCCCCTTACAAAAATTGCCATGCAACCAAGTTTGCGCTGAACTATACCGTAGTAGCAAGATTATTGTTATTATTGAGCTATATAAATTAGATTTTTTTTAAACACAGTAAGAAGGTTTCAGAGGTTCACCATTACAAAACAAAGTGAGCTTCTTTACTGTATAATGCCTAGCGACCTTTTAAGCCAGTGTCTTAACTAAAACAGAACCACATAAAGATTTTTATCACTCTGCATCACCAGAAACTATAACTATAATATCACTCTTGACTCATAACTCAGTGGTTTTCAAAAGTGTTTAGCATTAGCGTTTGACAGATATAATATGTAAGTTTTGTGTTTTTTTAGTGACTTTTAGTGATGTTGATTTTTGGTGAATTGCATGGAAACCAATGCGGGGTCAAGTTTCCAAAATATAAATGATAAGTTTCTATATGTTGAAGCTTTGCATACACATTCATGACCCTAAAATAAAAACGAAAATAAATTATTGATGTCTTATGAAGGCCTTTAGAACGGCCGAAACATCAACAAGTCTTCTCTTCTAGAGTGAGTGTTACACCTTCCCTCCAAGTAAATTAAACAAGTCACACAATTTCAAGCAGAAATAAATAGTTTAACCAGGGTTTCAAACTGTTTAATAATCAAGTGTGGGTCAAAGTGAGCTGCAACACAATTCAACAGTTAGTTACTATAGTGACTACAGTATTTTAGCGGCAGTGTTGGGTAGATTACTTACTAATTGTAATCTGTTTCTGATTACAAATTACATGACAAAAACTGTAGTTAGTAACGTAATCCAAATATGTAGTAACGTAATCCATTACATTAGACATTTCAGGTAATATAATCAGACTACTTTTAGATTACTTTTGACCTAACTTGTTAATCACACTGATTTCAATAGGATAATCTTGTACCATATTGATATGAAAATACAAAGAGAAAGAAAATATTGCATTCAATATATTCCAAAGCCTTCCTAAGGCATAGGAATGCATGGTTAAATAATGCACAAAATGATAATTTTAATAAAAAATAAATGTGTTCATCAGTAGTAGTTGCAATGCTGAAATGTTGAGAAAACACTTCTTAAAACTGAAATTATTTTTGTAAATGCAGTGGTCAAATGCTGTGTGGCCTCTCAGTTTTCTGTGCCACCTGAATAGTAACTGGTGTTTGTGTGAATGTCCACAGAACTGGAAGACTTTCTGAATGTATATTAACGATACATTGTTTTAAATTTAAAAGGGAAAAAAAGAAGAATTAACGAAAATCAGTAAAGTATGAATAATTTGTTAATATTGTGTGAATAATATGTAATCTGTAATCAATAAAAAATAACTGTAGTCTGATTACAAGTATTTTAAAATGTAATCTAATCTAATTACAAGTACATACATTTTTGGAATCTGATTACGTAATCCAGATTACATGTAATCAGTTACTAACCAGGGCTGCGTTTCCCAAAAGCTTCGTAAGCCTAAGAAGTTCGTAAAAAAGATCGTACGACTGATCTTAATATTACGGTCTGTTTCCCAAAAGCATCGTAGCTTAAGTAGCACTTGAAAATCTTCGCAGATCTACGAGTGCTCTGGAGTAATCGTAAAACCATAAATGCATCGTAAGAAGACAGATTTATGCGGTCACCTGCAGGACAATCGGCAGATTACACCTTTAACTTTATTCAAGTGCAATGTGATTATAATATAAAGTGTATAATATAGTCGCTTTTTAATGAATTTATAAATGGAATAATTAAAAAGGGCAGAAAAAATAGAAGAAGAATAAAAGATGGAATAGAATAGAATAAATAATCAACAGAATAATTTAATAATTATAATTATTAGAATAAATAGAATAAAAGAAGTAATGTAAATATGCTTCAAATCTGTCAATGACTTACTGACGTGCACGAAAACCAATGTATTGGACCAAGAAATAACGTCTCTATGTAGATATTATATACTATAATATATTTTTTACATAAAGTATATTTTAGGTTATATTATTATGTAAAGTATAATATTATACGTATAAATATAATATAATATAATAATAGTTATTATATCCGAGTTGTCTGGAACGTAAATTAGGTTAACATTTCAATAAACGCGCGTGTACTACAATTACTAGCCATTCTATAAGGTGACATTTCAGCACTTGACAAACGGATAGCGACTCCTAAGTAGCACTTAAAG
>NW_015505584.1:637123-637577 GCF_001515645.1 Sinocyclocheilus grahami | reverse complement strand
TACTATAATATATATTTTTGTATAAAGTATATTGTAGCCTATATTTTTATGTAAAGTATAATATTATACGTATAAATGTAATATAATATAATTGTTATTATATCCGAGTTGTCTGGAACGCAGCATTAGGTTAACATTTCAATAAACGAGCGTTTACTACAATTACGAGCCATTCTATAAGGTGACATTTCAGCACTTGACAAACGGATAGCGACTCCTAAGTAGCACTTAAGCACGTGCGATTGCGTTAAGTGCATTTTTGGAAATGCACGTGAAACAATAACGAACGATCGTAAAATGACTCGTAGAAAACGCACTTAAGCTCTAAAATCAATCGTTATCGAGAAGCGCAGCCCAGCACTGTTTGGCTCTGACTATGTGTTTTTTTCCCCTTTTTTTTTTTTTTTTTTTTTAACAGTTTTTTGGTGAATTGCATGGAAACCAATTGGGCGTA
>NW_015505584.1:635631-636282 GCF_001515645.1 Sinocyclocheilus grahami | reverse complement strand
GTCCCTGCCAGCGCTTGCTTCATTCCTAGAAGCTGACGCTGGTCTCACCGCACGTGCTTTTATAGCTTCCTGGTCATTACGTCACCCGCCGTGACGTCTCGCCCATCTATTGGTCTGATTACACACGAGGTTCAGAGCCCGTCACGCTGAAGGGCGTTCCCCTAGCGTTTCCGACGCAGCGTCTCGTTCCCTCGAGGAACTAGGGTTACATACGTAACCTGAGACAATATACAGTATACTATAATATATATTATAGGCTATATTATTATGTAAAGTATAATATTATACGTATAAATATAATATAATATAATAATAGTTATTATATCCGAGTTGTCTGGAACGTAAATTAGGTTAACATTTCAATAAACGCGCGTGTACTACAATTACTAGCCATTCTATAAGGTGACATTTCAGCACTTGACAAACGGATAGCGACTCCTAAGTAGCACTTAAGCACGTGCGATTGCGTTAAGTGCATTTTTGGAAATGCACGTGAAACAATAACGAACGATCGTAAAATGACTCGTAGAAAACGCACTTAAGCTCTAAAATCAATCGTTATCGAGAAGCGCAGCCCAGCACTGTTTGGCTCTGACTATGTGTTTTTTTCCCCTTTTTTTTTTTTTTTTTTTTTACAAATTTTTTGGGGAA
>NW_015505584.1:621165-635504 GCF_001515645.1 Sinocyclocheilus grahami | reverse complement strand
CGCAGCCCCGCTCTTTTTTGCTCTGTCTTTTTTTTTTTTTCCCCTTTTTTTTTTTTTTTTTTTTTAACAGATTTTTGGTGAATTGCATGGAAACCAATGTGGTGTAACCCCAACACAATCAGTGTAACCAAAATCAGCCTTTCCAAAACACATCTATATGTTAAAACTTTGCATGCACATTCATGAGTAGAAGTCACAAAAGGAAATACATAGTTTAAAGTGTTTCAAGCAGTTTAACAAGTGAATATAGTATTTTGGCAGGAAACTATAGCCGCTCTGTATGTGAAGTTCTCATGTGAAGTAGTGCAGATGCCTGAAATATATAATACATGCTGTATCATCACCGATGTTTTTTTTCTGCCTGTTTAATTAAGGCATATCTCTTAAATATTGACTAATACGGGGGGAAATGTCACATGCTGCAGATAAGCGGTTCCCACTATGAACTTCAATGGGTTAAGGTTATGTTGGGACCGTATTTCTAAGACGCAATTAAACCATTCTCAAGGATTTGCAACGCTTGGAGAGTATTAGGCGATTAAAAATCTTAATATGCCAAAGAAATACTCCTCTTTGAACTAGGAATGCATTTTTGCCTGGGAATATATGATTATATTGTTAGTGCAGCGATGGCACACATCTTTAAAAAAAATTGCAGTGCTCTTAGCCGCACGTAAACAAAAAATCCATACTTTAAGCAAAGCCCATCTCTCATCTATTTGGATTAGATGAAAAGAATGTCAAGCTAGCTTTTATGCCAGCCGAAGACTTCTCTTTTTTCATTTAGCCTTGTGTAACAAAATTACTACTTAATAAATGCAGCAAGTGAGTTTGCTACAGACATAATTGAAGCTTTTCTGAATCTTCGCTGTGTTTAAAGCGCAAGGAATTAATGAAGGTGATACGAGTGGGTTTGGGGGCGGCTTGGCGTCTGGGTTGGGGGTTGCTCTCACCCTACCTGCATGACACTGGGGCTTTTTCTTATGGAAATTGAGCTTGGTGTTTCAATTGAACGTTACGGGATGTGGAATGGGGGGTCTGGATGTGTGTTTAATGAAGCAGCAGTTATCTCCCAACCCTCCCAACCTGCACTGCTCTCCCTAATCCCGCTTAATACACTGAGGAAACCGTTTTGTCGCCAGCCATAATGGAAAATGTATATGTTTATAAATATCACACACTTGTTTGTTCACATAGAAATCCATCTCAATCCTCACCCACTCGATGAGCTGTTACGTTCCCCGCTCTATCCACACCGCCAACTCGCAATTAATTTCCACTCTGTCCCCGTGTTGATGCGCTTTTGAAGGCTGCGCAGTCCGTTTGAACTCCCATCAGGTGCTTTGATAAGGGCCCGTGCTGCTCATTTACCTACTCTGCAAATGCAAAGAGAGCTACACCCATTTTCCTTCAGACCTTATCAATGGGCAATGCAAACAGGGCATTTGAAAAAAGAGACACTTCGAAAGACAAATGAGTTGATAGTGCTTGAGGGGGCGTGATAAAAACACTAAGGAGTTATTATTTTCAGATTGGACAGAAGCCATTCAGGAAGGACTGGGAGTTATTTTTTTTAAGTCTTGAAATGTAGCATTGTGATACAAACTATTTGGTGCCAATGCGACCTTGTACAGTTGCTGTCGTGGAATCCATTCAGCTATTTGCTGTCATGTTTTGCATCAGGCACTTTGCAGGAAAAAAGGTACAAAATATGCTTGAAACTCTTTTTAAAAAGTGTTCATTTATTTTCCTCATAAAACGGGAGGGGGGTGTTCAACCTTCATACTAAATATTATATTAGCTGTTATAGTTTACATGTACATTTTATATTTAATGAGGTGTGTAGTTTTATTTTATTTTATTTTATTATTCTGTTACCAAAATTGGAATCTGAATTTATATTCACTATTTACTAAAAACAAAAACACTATTTTCTAAAAAAACAAACAAAAAAAAGCTACTTTATATTAAGTATATTAACAGAAGTAAGATGTGTAGATATGTGGGGGCGTGTTAGAACGAGCCGTTTTAGGGGGCGTGGCAGAGTCTTAACTTTGATAAAGAATATCTCTTTGGGTTTGAGACTTTAGTCTTTGCAACTTCAGGGATCTTATCTATTCACAATCAGCTTGTAACACTCCAAAGAGAAAGAAAAACTTGAAATCGCATCATATGACCCCTTTAAAACTAGTCATTTGATACAGTGAGATTTCTAAATCAATTTTTTTTTCTGTTGAGCACAAAAGAAGATATTTTGAAGAATGTTGGTTACAAACAATAGCTGGTAGCCATTGCCTTCCATGTAAAAAATGAAGAGGAAAAAAACACAAAGATCAGTTTTCTTTAATTAGTGGTAAAAACTTGCATGCTGGGATGCAAAAGTGCCAAAAAGAAAAAAAGTATTGGTAATCAAAATGCCCTAATAATTAAAATAAAAAATGTTTCCAGTACTTGACTATATATGATAGATTATGTCACTTTTGCTAACTTAATTATTTTAGGTACTTTGTGGTAGAGAATAGTTTATTAACATATTCCCAGTTCTCACTTTGAAGAACTTGTGATTTGTGCCTTTATTCCTTTTAAAATAGTAATCAGACACCAATTAGTGCCACCCATATTCCCTTAATGTGTCCTTTTAGGCCTTGTAAAGCCAATTTCAAGTTTGTTTATCAACAATTTTCTTCATTCCTTATGAAAAACCTTCACAAACACCGTCTGAGAGCTATATTGTCCGAGTTGGCTAGTGATTATTTCTTAATTTGGTGATGACAAGGTTGTCTGACGGAGGGCCACTAAGCTTTTAGGAAGGAGCTGGAATTCAAAGGGATAAGAGGAGATTGGAGATCTGTGAAGGCAATATTAATGTGCTTAAAGCGGAATGGAAAGTAGTTTTGAGGAGTCGAGTGTAAGAAGGTTTAAAAATATCTGGAGAGGATGAGACACATATAAGTATGTGAGAACCACACTGTGTCCTGGTATAGGCCATGTCTGACAGCCAAATGAAAAGCAGCGCTGCCAGATAAGAGGACGATGGCACGTGGGAAAGCTGGAGATAGTAAGACAGCAGGTGACCATTATACCTGCCCTAACCAGGTAAGACACAACCTACACTGTACTGAGAACCTAAATGCTGTGCCGCAGGGTTGCCAGGTCTGCGAAACAAAACCAGCCCAACTGCTAATCAGAACTGGCCCAACCATGTTTTTTTCTGCGGTTTTCCCATTCATCAGAGGGTCCACTGCATCCAAATCACATGCCGGGGAGATCACGCTAACCCGCGGCAACAGTGTAAAAGTAACAGACTTGGCAACCCTGCAGTGCAATGCGACTGAATCACAGTCAGAAGATATTTGAAGTGGGATTTTGGACCAATGGGAGTTTACCATGTGGGCGGAGCTACAAGGCACAGACGGTTCGGAACTATAAAATGTTATGTTACTCTGCTGGTGGTTAGGATACAAACTGGAAGACATCACAGTTTCTCCAACTTGACCGAGACAAACTAATATAATGCACTCCAGAAATGAAGGAAGCTCCCAATGTTTGGAAAAGGCTGTTCCAAATAATGACGCCTTCTAAGATCCCTTATTTCTTATAAGTAGCATTACATGTATCCTTCACTGAGATCCCAAAATGCACTGCTACAAGCACAGTGGCAAAGTGAATTCAAGATTGCAGACCAAGCGACAGAAATGTTAGTTATAAACCTTTATAAAACTATAAACAAAGTATAAACATATTTTTCTATTACTATTTTTACTATGTTCAATATTACATATTGGATTGCAGTGCTGTTAGCTCATCAACATGCTAATGGCAAACTTTATTTAAAGATGCTGTATGTAGGATTAAAGTATTATTGCAGTCCAAATTCAAAATATTGGAGAGGGTTTTTTTCACCCGGTCCCTCCTCCTCAGATTTAACGCATACGCAGGTTGCCAGATTGAAGACACCAACTGGAACGAGCGCAAATGACGACGGAAAGCATCGAGCCTTACTGTATGTTGATCAGCTAATGTATACATTTGCAATATTTGTATTGTTTGCAAATTATAAACCACCTCATGTGGATTTTTATAACTCTGAATCTGCGTCTTATTTCGGAGGCTGCTGCTGCATCCGCCGGAGGTCGCATTTGTCGGCCGCATACTTTGAGGCGGCCCAGTTGTAACCGTAATCAAGTAGACTGTTATTCATTGTGAGGTGTAAAATACTATAATTGATTTCTTACTTTGAAATCTAATGGTTTGTTTTCTCAAACGAGACTGCCTCAATGACTTATGCATAAAACACACAGTTAAGCCCGTTATGCCGAAAACCTAAGCCCACTACTCCACAAATCCACACTCTGGAGTTATTATTTTTACTATTTTCCTTGCCCCGACGACAACACATTGCTGAAGAAAATTAATAAATAGTTTCACATTCATGTCTAAATAGTTCTCACTGCAGCCCGAGACAGTTCCCAATAACGGTGTGCCCTGTTTTCCGCCAACTGGCATCCCGGGGTGGTGAACCTCAATTGGGTAAACTGGCAGTGGGCGGAGTCACACAGACTCAGCTATCAATGTCTGGCTCCCAGAATGTTTTGGGGAAGTTACAGAAGTTTTTGGTTATAAAATACCTATAAGAACTTAAAACTAACCATTAGAGAATGTTATTTTTAGGTTATTAAAAAAAAAATCTAGGAAACATTTTGTAAAAATTATTTTATGTTTGTAAAAGAATAAAGTTAATCATTAAAAATGTTCTGTTAATGAAAGTTATTTTTTTTTAGATAGTCTCAAAAACATATTTATATAAAAACTTATTTTAACGTATTATACAAGTTATTTTAAGGTTGTAAAAATAAATCCTAAAAATAGTAAAAAATATACAAAAAATGTAAAAAAATTAAATAAAATTAATCTGAAAAGTTTTATGGTTGTCTAAAAAAAACTTCCTGGCAACATTCTCAGAACATTATTGAAAGGAAAGGAAAGGAAAGGAAATACAAAAATAAAATAATATAAAAATAAACCATTAGAGACATTCTGTAAAAGTTATTTTAAGGTTGAAAAAATAAATAAACGAACACTAAAAAGAACCATTAGGGAACACGGTGTAAAAGCTTTACTTATTAATTTGTTTGTTTGTGGTAAAAAAGTAAGCCTAAAAATAACCATTAGAGAATGTTTTGTATAAATTATATTTAGGTTGTCCTGCAACATTTTTAGAACATTATTTTATAGTTTTGAATATAAAACCTAAGAATAACTATTAGAGAACGTTTTGTATAGTTATTGTTGCACAAACGAAACCTAAAAATAACAATGAAGGAACATTCTGTGTTTTATGTCATTTAAAAGTTATTTTACGTTTGTAAAAATAAAGACTAAAAATAACCTCCAGAAAATAATTTTGTATACATTTCTTTTGTTAAACCTCCCTGCAACGTCCATTATTTTATGGTTGCAAAAAAAATGATGCCTAAATAGAGCATTTCCTAAAATGTTATTATTTAGTCCCCCCCCCCCCCTCCTCCCCCCAAACAAATTACCAAAATGGAACCAAATGCTAATGTTAGGGGGATGTTTTTTTTGTTTTGTTTTATAGTGTACATTATTATTCTTTAGTTTGGGTTAAACAAATCAATTTTGCTTGGTTGGAACAGCAGCTACGCTAATTATGTCTCTATTTGTTTCTCTGTTTCTGCTGGGATTGACATCCCGTGGTAACTAGGATTTACACAAGCTTCAGTCTGGATCCAGAACACCTGAGAAGAGATGATGCCAACCCCTCAGAGGACCTCAGATGATGCCAACCCTGAAACAACTTACAGAACTACCACATTTTGCTATAAGTTTGATTGCATCATATAATAATTGTTGTTAAAGGGTTAGTTCAGCCAAAAATGAAAATTGGCTTGTGTTTTACTCACCCTCGAGGCATCCTAGGTGTATATGACTTTCTTCTTTCAGATGAATCCAGTCGGAGTTATATTAAAAATTGTCCTGGCTATTCCAAGCTCTATCATTGCAGTCAGCGGGTGTTGCAGTTGAACAGGCCACAAGTCGTCAAATAAAGTGCGTGCATCCACAATAAACCGTGCTTCACATGGCTCCGGGGGATGAATAAAGGCGTTCTGTAGTGAATCCATGCGTTTTTGTAAGAAAAATATCCATATTTCAAATGTAATAAACACTTTTTTCTCACTTCCGTTATCTGTCATACACTGAAGCAGTTCCGGCGGATGACGCAGCACGTATGCGCAGCGCGCGCCTCTGAGATATGCTAGTCTCGCGAGTTTGTTTATAGGAGCAAAGGAAGCAAAGTTTCCTTACTTTAGCAAAGGAAAATGAGTCTCTTCTTGGTTTATATCGAAATTCTCCGACATTTTTCTTTGCAAATCTTCGGTTTGTACTTCTAATTCGTGACCGGTGTTTTGTTTTGTTCTCTCTCCGCATTCGTCACTAATCACGCAACGCCGACGTACTACGTCATCCTCCGGAACGACTTCAGTGTATGACAGATACCGGAAGTGAGAGAAAAGTGTTTATTACATTTGAAATATGGATATTTTTCTTACAAAAACACATGGATTCGCTACAGGAGGCCTTTATTCATCCCCCGGAGCCATGTGAGGGACATTTTTATCATGGATGCATGCACTTTATTTGATGACTTGTGGACTGTTCAACTGCAACACCCGCTGACTGCAATGATAGAGCTTGCAATAGCCAGGACAATTTTTAATATAACTCCGACTAGATTCGTCTGAAAGAAGAAAGTCATATAGGATGCCTGGAGGGTGAGTAAAACACAAGCCAATTTTCATTTTTGACTGAACTAACCCTTTAATAGTGTTCATTGTCTGTTTTGATTACGTCTTTAATTGATTTTTCCATACATTTCTGCCATATGTACATTGACTGACAGTCACCACTGATAAGCTGCTACTAAATATATTGTAGAAACGTAATTTTCTGTAAAGTTGCTTTGCAACGATTTGTATCGTGAAAAGCGCTATACAAATAAACTTGAATTGAATTGAATTATAAATTGGTAAGCAGCTAACTGGCTTTCAATGTGTTAATTATAGTCCATATGCAAACAATAAGCATGGCATAACCTACAGGGATTCATTCAGTTAAAACATGGCACACTCAGAAAGACGTCATGTCCTGGACCTATAAAAACACAATACAGAAGGAGTGCATGAAGACACAAGGACAGAGCGTTATCGTGAATGGAGCGACACGTCCACCAGCACGAATGCAAGGCAAAGCACCTCTATGTAACTGAAAGATGATTGTGAGGTGACAGAGTATTTGCGCATCAACCTATGCTACAAGGTCAAACTCATTAAGCAGGAAACTGCTGGAAAACGAGATTGAAAATCCATCGAGCAGCAGCAGCGCTACAGTAAGACAAATATGAGGACAGCTGGCAGTAAACACAGCTTTCAGTCCCGGCTTTAATAGTGTCTCCTCTTTCTTTTGTTGATTCCTCTGTCTGTCCTCCGATTCCATTTTTTTCCCCCAGCTAAATTGATTTTTTAATTACGCATTGTTTTAATGCTTGATTGACAGCGCCTGTTAATGAATCTTGGCCTAGATACTTGATTCAAGGATAAAACTGAACTTCCTCTTAGTAATTAAAGAGATACATGTAATACTTTGTTGGAATCATAATTAAATGTGATTAAGCTGTGCTCTCGCCGCTCCTCAGAAGTCTAGTTGCATTGATACTTCAGCGAACATTCCCATCATGCCGCAGTTTGGCTGTTGTTGAGGAATTGTCGTTGATGGTCATTTACAACTCTGACCTGATTCCTAATTAATAGTAGGCTGGTATTTCATATTGAATGGCAAACACTTGGTCACGACAGCTTTGGACTGAACTTTGCACCCTAATTATATTGATATCAGGATATTTGTGATCAGTTCCTCAGGCCTATCTTGCTAACCTAGCACTTATCTGCTTTTGTCTTGGAGAAAGTGATTTGAAATGCATTTCTTATGAAGAAAAGGTTTCAGAGTTTTAAATATGCTATTTATTTTTTTATATTGTTATCAATATTTTTATTGTTTTAAATACTGTTATTTGTATGATTATTCACTGTAAAAATGGTTTTGGAGTACATTTCACAAAAAGTTTTAGTAATTTAATATGCTTTTGTCATTTTTATTACTTCAAAATATCACTTTTTATAAAATATATTTTTTCAATATTTTATAAAATATTAAATATTTCTATGCAGCTTTTATTTAGTAAATGTAATACTTTAGCTTTTTATCTTATTCTTCTTCAGTAGTTATTTTTACTTTTTATTTAAGTTTTATTTAAATTTACAAATACATTATTAATATTTTTAGTTTTAACAATAATAACAAGCATGTCCCTTTAAGGTTCAGTTATGTATAAACAAGTGCAATCTGTTTTCATTCATTCAGTAATTTTGTTGTTTTTTGTCATTTGTTTTTTTTATATATATATATATATTTAAATAATTGTATAATTATATAATTAAATATCTATATAATTTTTATTTAGTTTTATGTTTTTTTTATAATTCAATTAAACAGAAATGAGATATTGCAACTATAGCTGAAATAAATAAAAAGTTTTCACTATTTATTTTACTAATGTTTAATTTCAAGTATTGAAACAATGTTTTGTCCTGGTTTTATGTTTAGTTAAAAATAATTCTGGTGTTATTTTTTTATTTTTATTTATTTGTTTATTTATTTATTTGCATAACAGCACAGTGCAATAATATTAAATATAATCTAAAAATAAATAAATAAATAAACTAATTTTTAAAATTATTTGTTTGTTTGTTTGTTTATTTATTTATAAAATTTTTGTGTCATTTTTTGTTGTATCAAGCTGCTAAGATTTCATCCATCATGACAATCCAAAACTACTCATCAGCTCTGGTCATTGCAGGGTATTCTGGAATCAGGAGTCTGTTCGATTGGGCCACCAGGATGCACACGTCAGACAGACAGACAGAGCACCCTCCTGACAGCTCACAGCACCCATATCCGTACAGTTCGTGTGAATGTTTAAACGGCGTGTTTGAACAGCACCGATGTTTTGCAGCAAGAGCTGTATCATAATAAGAGGCAATATGAAATTGTACATTGCAGGTCGTATCCTGGGAAACTGGTTTGTTATTGTTTTTGTTTGTGTTATTTTTTGTCACAGTGAAATTACCATTTAATAAAACATGTTTGACTTCACATAATATTTATGCTGTGATAATTAATAGAGAATCAATCATGTAGAAATGTAAAATTACATCTGCAGCCGTTTGTTTGTGTTTTTGTTGCATATGTTGCTCAATCACATTAGCGATTAATAGGCTGTCATTTGCACAGTAACAACAAATGCCTTCTACCTACCGCTTTCATCAACAATATCTGCATGAATCGCCATCTCTTTAACTAATGCTTTGAGTACCACATACCTATGAAATCATTTAGGGCTCAAGTGTGAAATATTTTAGTATGTTTGTCTTCTATGATAAATAGAGATTAAGGATCTAATTTATATTAGAGTGATACAAACATCTATATAATAAAGATAATACCTATATTTTTAAATCATTTTAGTTTTAGTTAACAATGACAGCACCGCAACAAAGATGCACCTTTAAGGTTCAATTATCTAAACAAAATCAAAAATGTACACAAACTTTTTAGTTTAGACATTTAATGTTTTCTTCCTACACTAAAAAAATGTTGATGAAGCAATATAAATTTTAACTGTAAGTAACACATAAACATGAAATTATGAAGTGGAAAGACTGAAATTGTATTTTCTTGTAAAATATCCTCCAATGATCTTTGTTTCATTTAGTTAAAAATAAATAAATATACAAATACATACATAAAGCCCATGAAGGGGAGTTGTTTGGAAAGCTTGTCTTGGACATAAATGTACAAAGTCGCTGTTAGTTTTAGTAAAAACTATGTGTTGGATGAAATAACATAAAAGGAAACAAATAGATTTATGTAACTTAATTTGAGAAATGAGATTATCTATTCAATAAGCCCCATTCATGAAATGCAAGCAGAACAAATTTCTGTACAAATCAATTTTGATTTATAAATAGTTTTACGAACAAATTGCCTGTTGAAGGGGAGTTGTTTGGAAAGCTTGTCTTGGACATAAATGTACAAAGTCGCTGTTAGTTTTAGTAAAAATTATGTGTTGGATGAAATAACATAAAAGGAAACAAATAGATTTCTGTAACTTAATTTGAGAAATGAGATTATCTATTCAATAAGCCCCATTCATGAAATGCAAGCAGAACAAATTTCTGTACAAATCAATTTTGATTTATAAATAGTTTTACGAACAAATTGCCCGTAAATTATGTAAATGAAGTCCACTGAGATGATTTGAAATGTGCTGCATTAAATATTATGACTGTATAACTGTAGCACCATTGTTAAATGGTCAATCGAAATTAATCATGCTTAAAGTTATAGTTTAATTTTACACAAATGATCATTCCGCATGTACATTCTACAGAATTTTTCCTTTTGCTTTTTTCCGAAAGTAAGACAACACGAGGGTGAGTCATTTCATTCTTTGATCAACTATTGATTTAAATTTGACCAAATTTATCGGCGACTTAGTAAAATTGCATCAAATGAACCCTATTGTCAGATCCCCACGGGCACAAAACAAACTCTACAGCTGATCATAAAGGCAAGGGCAGAGAGGATCATGGGGGCTTTGCGAGCGGCGGCGGCCATCTTTGAACTTTCCACTTTCCCTTTCAAACTCAGCTTTAACGTTTCTCTATTGTCAGCATCCCATTCATGGAGAGTCACTCACTATCCATTAATTACCACTTCCTTCAGCACATGTGGAGACTCCCCCATACGCCAACTTTTTTACAAAGGCACACTTCCCTCCTCATGTGCGGGACGGTTCAGCACCCCTCCAGGGCCCGAGCCCTATGCACTTTCTCACCATAAGGACATATTCATTAGATAAGACAAAAGCCGATTTTCACGGCCTTCATGCTTTTCATTGGGGTCCAGCTGAATCTGTCTTTTAGCAGGTGTTCCTCCAGCAAGCAACAGTGTAGGCGAGCAGAGATAGCACACATCTAAACTGTTCACTGTCGTGAAATTCTTTTGCGTGAAAAGAGGAAGAGACACCAGATCTAACATTAAATGTTTGCATTAGACTGCCAACAGAAGGCCTGATGGGAAGAAATGGTTAGAGACCTGAAAATAAACGTTGTGATTCAGTTCTACTACTCTAGTTTTTACTGCTCATGTTTTTAATGAAATTTGAGTAAGTGTGTCAAATTATTAAATTATGTGTTTAAAATGGGTTACATTTAGTGCAGGCTGTTATATCATGCTAAATTATATTAACTAGTTACGTATAAACTAATTTGAAAGAGAAAACGGTATGTGGCATCTCTATAATATCTTTTCTTTTCACTAAACATAACAACAACAACATAATTTTGGTTACACTTTGCTTTAATGTGTCCTTGTTACAGTGTAATTATACTATTATGTGCTTAGTAATGCTAATTAACAACATTTACTTACTATAGAGTAAGGGTTTGGTTGCATGTAATTAGGCATAATTCACTGTTATTACTATAATAAATACATGTAGCATGTGTAACCAGGATGCTTTAAAATAAATTGTTACCAAAACTTTTTGAAAGATCATCACATAGATGTTTTCCATAGTGCAACAACAGTCCTTTTGTAGGTTTTTGCACATAATGTTTACACATACATTACTTTTGTATGTTTAGAGACTAAAACGTGCAATATCGACATATTGACCAATTTTACAATGTAAGATTATTTTGTAAGATGTAAGATGTATGCACATTAAAAAAAAAAAAAAAAAAAAGTACAAATCTTTACCAAGCCTTTATGTTAGATTATATTTCGTTAGCTATTTAGTAACATCCCCCATCCTAACCTAACCAAACTAAAACATTTGTCAGCAATTAAAAAAAAAAAATAGTTTGATGCCAGATAAGGAGCAATTATCATAATGCGTAAAGGGTTCAATTATGAATATTTTTTATGTCTCCAAAGTATTTGCATGTAAGATATTTGTTTTAGCCGTCAATTCATTAAAATAATAGTTCACCCAAAAATTAACATCTGCTGAAAACGTCCTCATCGTCACGCCATCCGAGATGTAGATGAGTTTGTTTCTTCATCAGATTTGGAGAAATGTAGCATTGCATCAGTGTCTCAGCAATGGATGCTCTGCAGTGAATGGGTGCCGTCAGAATGAGAGTCCAAACAGCTGATAAAAACATCACAATAATCCACGCCACTCCCGTCCATCAGGTAATGTCTTGAGAAGTGAAAAGCTGCGTGTTTGTAAGAAACAAATTCATCATCAAGACATTTTTAACTAAAATACGAGTCCATAATCCATATTAACGCTTCCTTCAGTGAAAAAGTCCATCTCCTGTTGTCCTCTCTCATCAAAATCAACCCACATTTTCTTGTAAATGCAGCTTGATCTGGGCATATTTCTCTCCTGATTCAGACCAGATGACTTTTTCACTGGAGGAAGTGTTATTATGGATTATGGACTTGTATTTTGGCTAGAAGTGATGGTTTGAAGGTAAAAACATCTTTATTATGGTTTTCTTGCTTTTTACTTCACTAGACATTAACTGATGGACTGGAGTGGTGTGGATTACTCGTGGATTATTGTGATGATATTATCAGCTGTTTGGACTCTCATTCTGACGGCACCCATTCACTGCAGAGCATCCATTGCTGAGACCTGATGCAATGTGAAAAAGTCCATCTCCTGTTGTCCTCTCTCATCAAAATCAACCCACATTTTCTTGTAAATGCAGCTTGATCTGGGCATATTTCTCTCCTGATTCAGACCAGATGACTTTTTCACTGGAGGAAGTGTTATTATGGATTATGGACTTGTATTTTGGCTAGAAGTGATGGTTTGAAGGTAAAAACATCTTTATTATGGTTTTCTTGCTTTTTACTTCACTAGACATTAACTGATGGACTGGAGTGGTGTGGATTACTCGTGGATTATTGTGATGATATTATCAGCTGTTTGGACTCTCATTCTGACGGCACCCATTCACTGCAGAGCATCCATTGCTGAGACCTGATGCAATGCTACATTTCTCCAAATCTGATGAAGAAACAAACTCATCTATATCTGGGATGGCCTGAAGATGAGTGCACTTGAATTATTTATTTAATCATGTACATTTCAGTACCTATGCAATAATACAAAATTTTTTGTATTATTGTTTTTGTATCTGTTTTTTTCCCCTCTTGACTTCTATGACTCCAGTTCCCACACTTGAATTATTTATTTAATCATGTACATTTCAGTACCTATGCAATAATACAAAATTTTTTTGTATTATTGTTTTTGTATCTGTTTTTTTCCCCTCTTGACTTCTATGACTCCAGTTCCCGGTTCCATGCAGTTTTCCACACAAGCTGAAGTGATTTGCTCAATGATTCTGTTCGGACTGTCATTGCATTTCAACAAGTGAAACTTTCCGAAACATTCCTGTGTTTTCACTGCTCCGATGGTGAGCACACAACAGAACAGACAGTGAGATAAGCTCTCTCTATCTACCGTGAACTATTTCAAGAAGTTGACGCTGATAGCACACGAGGGCCGAGTTTACGCCATTAAGGCTGGCTTATCTTTTCATATGTGCTCTACTCTAGTGTTGAACTTGACTAGTTTCAACTGGACTTGTTTGCATACATTTGAAAGAGTCTGACATGAAACCGTCTGATCTTTTACCGCAAGGATTAGGACTGTTTGGGTGTGGTATTTCAAATACTGTCGGCTAGAAGGAAAATATGTACTCAATTTGTCAAATACTCTTCAGATGTATAGTTGATGCACCAGATTATATGTACATTACAAATCTATGTTTCCATGTTACTTATTTAATTTTCCATGGTTTAGTGTGCTGTTTATATTCACACACGTACACACAGATGTCTGTTAGGTGTGTGTTTAAGTGTGTCACACATCTGAATCTACTCTGGGTCTCACGCAAGAGTTTTGAAAATGCTCAGTCAGAGCTTGTTCAGGACTGGCTTTTAAGATTCCACTGAGCGCTTGGGTCGAGCAAGGAGGGTGCATAGAGGTTAGCACTGTCGTGTTTGCTTTGATTTTGTTTTATTAATAGGATTAGGTTTCTTGGCATCGGTTTGCAGGCTGGGGCCCAACAAAACTACCTGAGCTGTCTGCCGCAATGCAGCAATGCTTTCTTCACCCAAGAAGCTGGATAAGCAAGATCCCTCACCGGATGAAACCCTCCCCCTGCATGTCTTTT
>NW_015505584.1:612337-620968 GCF_001515645.1 Sinocyclocheilus grahami | reverse complement strand
GGATAAGCAAAACCCCCCCCCGGATGAAACCCCCCCCCCGCATTTTTTTTTTTTTTTTTTTTTTTTTTTAATCAGCCTTAAATTAGCCTTTTATCTCACATGGGAAAATAAGGAAGGAACAGGGATTTAAAAAAATAATTTAAATATAAATTTTCTTATTTTAAAAAGTCCTGTTATTTTATTAAATTAAATTAATGTAGCTCTAATATTTTTGCTAGTATATTTTATTTTTTTAAAAGTAAGATATTTTATTTTAAATAAAGTAGATAACAATTTTGAAGATTATTTTTTATTTTAATGTATATTTTTGTTATATATATATATATATATATATATATATATATATATATATATATATATATATATATATATATATAAACAAAATGTTTTGTCATGGACAGCGGGCATATAAGCAAACTGTGGCATTTTCATTTGAACAATTTATTATTCATATCTTCAATCTTCTAACCCTTACATTATCAGTATGCTTTTTGTCTTCAATGTCCAAATTTTGAGCAATTAATATTTAAAATATTAATATTTTTTAAAGTATTGTTCAGGAGTTCAGAAAATTGACTACTGTCATTATAAACCAAATGTGACAGACTTTTTGTTCTTCCCCATTACACAAAAGAATTGAAAATAAATGGGGACTACCATTGTTGAGCTCCATAAAGGACTAAAAACAACACAAAAATATTATAAAAGTATTATATGAATTTTATATGTATTACTGTACACTATATTTAGTTTTCTAAAGTCATACGCTAGTTTTTTTTATGTTTAACAGACCCAAATTTAAGAAATTCTTACATATTCAAAAGTTGAAATGCAATAATCAATGGCATTTGATGTTCTTAAATCTAAAGCAGTGATGTTGTTTAAAACAATACAACTGGATCTCCATTTTCAGAAACCTGTGTGCTTCTCTAAAAACCAAGATTCAGCAGCTGTAACTGTTGCGTCAAATCGCAGAAGCTGCCCTAAGTGTACAGTAAAAAAATGCAAATTTTCAACAGGCCTGAGGACAATTTCTTTCCTCTTTGATTTTTTTTTTTATTTCACGAGGGGCAATTACATTGGTTGACTAAATATTGATTTACTGTTGGCACATTAAAGAAGGAAGACATAATTGAAGAATGTATCTACAGGACATCCTAGAACAGTGATAAATTGGATTCAAGACACAGAAGCTGCGAATTTCACAGCCTCGCGATAGGAGGTTTGTGATGTGAGACACTCACTATTACTAGGCTTTTGCCTCAAAATTACATATCTGAGTCCTCGCAGCACCAAGCGCCCAGTTCCATCTTAAACCAGTGATCTTCTCTCTCATACACTGTTAGCTGAATGGCTTATGGGTAAAAGTTGTTTTTAAATTTCCCAGCACACATATATTCTCTCTCTTACCCTCTTTTTCTCATATCACCTGGAATTCTTTATGTGCAAGTCAGTGTTTTCTTTTTCTGCCATTTGAAAACACAATCGAATAAAACAGTTTATCAAGACATGTTGACTGATTGATCCTGGTTCTTAAATACAAGTATATCTTCTTAAGGGAATCTGGAATCATTGACTGGTTGCCACTTGAAATGTGTTTGCACCTCTTGTGCTGATCTGAGGTCCCTTGTTGTAATCACAACAGTTACGGCGATGAACAGAGAGAGCTGCAGGAATATAGTGGCACATTGTCCACCTGAGCTCTGAGCTCCATTGGCTCATGTCACTAAAGCAATAGTCCAATAACCCTGTGCTGACAGTTTCACCACACTCCACTGAGAGCTTTGATTGCTGGGATACATTCCTCATCTAAGTAGCATCATCATCATCAACATCATCACGGTCATCAGTGCAGCGGCTACAGCTGATTAACTCCAGGAGTTTCTGAAGCATGAGGGTTGAATAAGGAGACTGGCAAACAGGGAAGATAGAGTTTACTACAAAGTACACTGTAGATGATTATGCAGGGTGAATGAGTGCTGTGCCTTCAGTACAATTCAGTAGTTTATACATGACTTTAATATACGTATATCTCTGCATTGTGATTATTTGTGCATAGACTGTATGGCCAAAAGTATGTGAACCCCTTTCTTATGTAGCTGCTGTTCCAACTAAGCAAGAAATTATGCGTTCAACCCAAGCAAAAAAATGTTAATGTGCATTTGATCAGATGTAACTGAAGTACAGGGTTATGAGATACATTATGTGAATGCTTGGCTAAAGAGATGTATATTTAATCTAGATTTAAACAGAGAGAGCGTGTCTGAACCCCAAACGTTATCAGGAAGGCTATTCCAGAGTTTGGGAG
The DNA here is from genome assembly GCF_001515645.1 of Sinocyclocheilus grahami. Taxonomy (NCBI): domain Eukaryota; kingdom Metazoa; phylum Chordata; class Actinopteri; order Cypriniformes; family Cyprinidae; genus Sinocyclocheilus; species Sinocyclocheilus grahami. The sequence continues at coordinate 618,660 of NW_015505584.1, read as the reverse complement.
CCAAATGTGAAAAAAACTCTACCTCCTTTAGTGGACTTTGCTATCCTAGGAACTACCAAAAGTCCAGAGTTTTGCGACCTTAGATATATATATATATATATATATATATATATATATATATATATAACAAAAATATACATTAAAATAAAAAATAATCTTCAAAATTGTTATCTACTTTATTTAAAATAAAAAATGCTCCGTGTGTGTGTTCACTGCTGTGTGTGTGTGCGCACTTTGGATGGGTTAAATGCAGAGCACAAATTCCAAGTATGGGTCACCATACTTGTCCACATGTCACGTCACTATTTATTTATTATTTTTGACTGTAGAGGAAGTAACAGTACACCCGTCTAGTTGCAAATTGTAATCCAAGAGATTCTGTATACTGTTTTTTGGTCCAATAAATACTATCTCTGTCTTATCCAAATTTAATAGGAGAAAATTATTAGTCATCCAGTCTTTTACATTTTTAACACACTCTGTTAGCTTAGATAATTTAGAAGTTTCGTCTGGTCTTGTTGAAATATATAGTGGAGTATCATCAGCATAACAACGGAAACTAATCCCGTATTTTCTAATAATATTACCAAGGGGTAACATGCATATTGAAAATAGCAGAGGGCCTAGGACAGATCCTTGTGGCACGCCATACTTTACTGGATTTAATTGCTGCTTGATTTTTACCATACATTTCTGCCATATGGACATAAACTTGAGATAGTCACCACTGATAAGCTATTACTAAACATAATGTAGGAACTTAAATTTTCTGTAAAGCTGCTTTGCAACGATTTGCATCGTGAAAAGCGCTATACAAATAAATTGGAATTTAATTGAATTATGTACAGTTTCTAATGTTCCAGTAAATCTAATTCAAACAAATATTGACGCAACACTATATAAAGGCATTATATGGAATTCTGCTAGAGATAGATAAATAGATATATATATAGATAGATAGACAAACAGATAGACAGACAGAAAGACAGACGGATGGACGGACGGACAGACGATAGATAGATAGATAGATAGATAGATAGATAGATAGATAGATAGATAGATAGATAGATAGATAGATAGATAGATATATAGATAGATAGATAGATAGATAGATAGATAGATAGATAGATAGACAGACAGACAGATAGAATATGGACTGAATATGTGAGTATATGAATCTAAACTCAGAGCAGATTGTTAGTGAAGTGCTGGCAGACGTGTGTTGTTTCAGCACCTCTGAACTTCCCCATTCATAGTCACAACATTGTCTCTCTCATGACAATTCAATGACATCATTTGTTTTGCCATGTCTTCACCCCCTGCCTCTTTTCCACACAGCTCCCCCCATTCAAGGTTGGAACACATTTTCTCAGTGGGGGAGCTCTTAATTTTTTTTATAATTTTTTTCCCTCTCCTGTGTCCCCGTTTATCTGTAATAGAGAGATCTCCTGGTGAGATGGTGAGACAGTTCTCTGTGCTGCCTCCAAACACCAAGGGTCGGGAAAATGAATAAACATATCTGGCAATCAAGAAGGCTCTAGAGGAAATGGAATGGCGCTGTTTGCAAATGCCTGCACCTCGTAAGGAAGCAGAAATTATTCAATGATTAAATTAGTGAGAGAGCGAATGGAGTGCTCGTTCCTGATGGGAGTGATAATTGATAAACATTTTAATCCAACACTGAAACAAGTCCAGAATCAGCAGTGATGAGGTTTATGCCATACTGAACGGGGTGGGAGAGAGATTAGATAGTAATATCAGCTGCAGAAGATTGTTATTTCCACTGGTTGCTTTAATCAAATACATGTCTATAATTTCTATTCAGTGGCAGCACTGTACCGCTAAATATACAGAGTCATGGCAAAATACATATTATGTATGTTGAATTTACAATAAATACTTGCCAATTTAACGTTTATTTAGTATATTTATTTAAATATATTTATTTATGTATTTTTATTTAGCATTTTGGCAAATTGGTAGGCAAATTTGTATGAATTCGTACAATCTCATTCACTGACATTGTTTTACAGAATGTTTGTAGTGTAGAGTAAGTGAGGGACCGTTCCATCATAATCTCATTGCAATTCGTAACTATTTTACGAAATTCGTATGCAAATTCGCAAGCATTCATACAGTGTCATTTGTACGTTTCAGTATGATCTATGCCCCACTAAGTGTTATGTTTAGAGGTGTACACTATAGCAAACTTTTTTCCCTAAAAATCGTAAATCAAATCATTCGAATTCATACAAAATCACCTACCATTTCGCCATAATGTAAAAATGAAATTAGATTTCCTTGAAAAATGTACCACAACAGAATGGAAGTGGTTAAAATTTTTAAATTATTATTTTTTTAATCAATTGACTTAATATGCATGAGTGCTTAAGCTTTTGAGAACTAAATCAGTATAGTTACAGACTGACTGTTCGGATGAAAGAGATACACATTTAGAATAGTTTTGTTGTATTCAATAGTGCTTATCATTTAGTATTTTTGTTTAGTGCAAATAGTAATCAGAATTGTGGATTGGAATCAAAATCAAAAGCAGAATAGAATCCTTACGAATCCATCCCTAATCTAGAGTCTAGAAATAATGCTCTGTTTGGAGTATTAGGAGCAACTAGTCAGTTGAGGCCTGAATATGTACTTTTAAGCCAAGGTGCAGTCAGGCTGAACAGCCTTGTGTCATTGTGTCTCACAGAGGAAGTAGTTTAAATCATTCCAAGTACTGCAAACAGAGGAAAGCAGTGAAAGCCTTCTCTCAATTCCTGCCGTTGGCATTAACATGAGGATTAGTGGTGACCAGCAGGTGACCCACAGGTCAGACATGTAGAACAACATGAGCCGGGGCCCGGAGCTGTAGTAATGCTACAGCCTTTACTTCACCCTAATTACATCTAGCAATATCATCTTTATTAACTAACAGCATATGTATGATACCTTTTACAGCACAAGTATAAGTAGTGTTTGCTAAGTTAAGCATGCCTACTATTATTGTTCGTGAGGGTTAATGATTAAATATTGTCATTTGCACTGTTTTTGCTTATGGATATGAATGATATCTGGACTCATGCATCTTTTTAAAGCATTGCAATTACTTTTTCAGATAACAGACTTACTATTTTCACTGGAGGATATAAAATGTGTGATTTTTATTTTGTTGCTAAAATCATATATTTTCGTACAAATCACTTGCTATCAATCTATTACTACTATATTACAAGATGATTACTACTATATTATATGGTAATAACTATTATATTACATAAAATCTTTTTCATGGCAATATGTAACTATTTTACGTGTTGCCAAATTGGTCGTGAATTTGTATAGTTATATATATATATATATATATATATATATCCATGCAGTCTCATTCGTATGGCTTAGGGGGTGGACCTTAATGCTACTTCTTTCATATGAATCACACTGTAAATATGCATACAAAATCACCAGCTCATAAAATACATAATTTTTCTCATAAGATCAGGCTAGAAATACTGTAGAGACTTGGGGGCCGGCCAGTAAAGAGACCACCTATTAACTACCAAGAATACCCTAGCAACGACATAGCAACTACTCTGAACTTCCTGGCAAATTTTCTTCAGAAAATATAAGAAAACTTATATTCAAAGCTCTTGTTCAAAAATGCTACTACTACTACTATATTGAATAATAATTCATACTATAATACATGAAATCTTTTTCATGGCTATTTGCAACTGTTTTACATTATGCCAAATGATTGACTAATTATTATACATCCGTAGATCTCATTTGTACATTTTAGTACGATCTGCTTATGGTTTGGTTTAGGGGTGGAAATTAATGCTTAATTTTTTCACATCACATCTTACAAATTCATACAAATTTGGCATCTCGTTTTCCCATGATATCAGATTGGAAAATCGTAGAGACTTGGTGGATTGTCCAGTAAACGACCACCTAGTAACTACCCAGAATGCCCAGCAACACTGTAACAACCATTCCAAACACCCTGGAAACCGGATAACAAAGTGCCTTAGTACCTTAGTAACACCCTGACAACCATCCAGAAAATTTTATTACATGATAAGTACTACTCTGTTACATGCTAATTACATTTTTTTTATTGTTTGTTTTGCAAGTATATAACAAAATTCCATACACATTTATTTTATAACAGGTTTTGACAATGTAAAATATAATATTGCCCAAGCACGAATGTTACTGTAATGATTTATGTTTGATCACCGATGTGATCCAAGAGAACGAGAGGCGGACCGAAATAGACTTGCCTCTCCACGTATATCCACAAAGCCTAAAACAAAGCTCTATCTATATGACCATTTTCATGCTTCAACATCCAACATGATGGGTGGCAGCCGATAAAAAAGGGTTTCTGTTAAACGAGGAGGCTTTGAAATCCCTTTGGTCTTCAGGGCCACAACCCTTTAACTGGCCCAACTTAGCCTTTTGATCTGAATTTTTTACTGATATGCCATCCATTTAATCCTCTCAGCTCCCAGTCCCCGGAGACCGAGTAACACTCGCGTACCGAAGCCCGAGCAGCTCCTGCGATCCAGGGCCAGCCAAAGCCCACATCCTGCTCCAAGAGCCCGAACGCCTTTCCTTTCATAATAACGAGAAAGCTCAGGAAGCAAATGGGCACTCTGGGGTGGAGAATGTATTATTCAATAGAAAGCCACTTGTGGTTCTGTTCAGGCAAATTGCTCTTCTGCTTTTTTCCCCTGTTCTCGTCTTTTCATTGTGGTGGTTGTATTTACATGCGGTTGGGGGAGCCATTATCCCCCACCCGACACTTGCACGGTACATGTAAAGGATGATGCACAAGAGTGGTGACAGCAGGTGGATATCAAAACAAAATTACAGACTGCAGAAGAGAAACAAAATACTCTGGTTTCGTTCTCAGGCACTCTGGAGCAAGACAGGCTCAGATGACAGGGAGCTGGTTGCTGGAGTTATCGGTTATTACTACAGTGAAAATCTAGCATGGAGAAAATGCATTGATCAAACTGTTTCGGAGACTTTTTATTTTTATTTCATTTTTTTTAGATGAGCTGTAAGTGGCCATATGTTTAAAAAGATTAAAAAAAAATAAAAAAAACTCGCTTGGGGAAAAGAAAAAGAGTGGAGTTACTTTATTGTTAGTGTTGTGAAAATGTATTAACATTATTTTATTTTGATTTACATTGAAAAAATTTTTATATACAGTGGTTGTATTTCTTGTAATGCCTTTAATGTGTGCTAATAATAACAAAATAGTACAATAATAAAATACAATAATGGGAATTACCAAAAACATCCAAATTAATTAAAATAATGAGAACTTATACATTATTCTGTTCAAAAGTTTGTGGTCTTCAAGATTCTTTCATGTTTTTGAATGAAGTCTCTTATGTCACCAAGGCTGCATTTATTTGATCAAAAATACAGTAAAACAGTAATATTGTGAAATATTATTACAATTTAAAACCGTTTTCTATGTGAATATCTGTTAAATGTAATTTATTCCTGTGATCAAAGCTGAATTTTCAGCATCGTTACTCCAGTCTTTCAGAAATTATGCTGATGTGCTGCTCAAGAAACATTTCTGATTATTATCAGTGATGGAAACATTGTATTTTTGTGGAAACCATGATACATTTTTTTGTAACTTTGAAAGTTCAAATGAACAGAGTTTATTAAAAAAAAAAAACTTTTATAACAATATAAATGTCTTTAGTGTCACTTTTGATCAATTCAATGCAGCCTTTCTGAATAAAAGGGTAATGTGTTGGGCTGATTTGTGAGCCGTATTTTTTGGCCGTATGCACTATAAAATATAATATACAGTACATATCAGACATTACATAGTAGTAAGAACATTTTATGTGTGGTATTCTAAAACAAAAAATGCTTACCATTGCTTCAAAACAATGTTATTGGCATACCTCACAGCCTAGAAAGCAAAAAGTAGGCCGTTAGTCATCCCTCATTGAAATTCCTTGTGTGTCTTTTAGTTTCATATGTGTCCTCAGAGTTTGTCTCCTCCTTCAGCTCTGAGACGCTGTCTCTTTAATCTCCACTCCCATTCCAGTTGGTTTGTCCCCTGAGTGCGTCCTCTCCTAAAGAGACAAAGTTATGAAGGGCAGGCGTGACGTAAACAGTTTATTTTGTGGCCCTCTGTGGCAGAAGAGGCTGTTCTGAAGAAGAACAAGCGGCTCTCTTCATGTCAAGACAGAATCCTGCAACAAAATCACTTTCAGAATCATAGAAAATAAATAAATAATAAACTTTTACTTGATAAACAAAATTGTTTAAAAAAAAAAAAAAAT
>NW_015505584.1:608003-612155 GCF_001515645.1 Sinocyclocheilus grahami | reverse complement strand
AAAAAAAAAAAAAAAAAAAAAAAAAAAAAATATATATATATATATATATATATATATATATATATATGTAATTTAATTCCCATTTAATTCTCTATCATTCTTTGTGAAATTTACTAATGATTTCTCAGTAAAAATTGTTTCTACACCTCTTTTTTTAAGTCTAATATATGATGTAATGCATTATACCTTAAATAATTGTAGCCAAGGTGTGAACTAATGAATGAACAAATGAATAAATATTATCTAAGTTGTAAATAAAACAAACATTTTTAGACTGCTTTTTTTACAAGAAAATCCTATTTAATTTTTTCTACTTCAAAATGTCATGGTTATTTCAATATTTTTCCTTTTTACCTTAAAAATTGTTTCTACATATTTTTTTCAGTGTAGTATTGCCAAAAGTATTATCAGATTTAAAAAAAAAAATCATCACAATTTCATTTTATTATTATTATTATTATTATTATTATTATTATTATTATTATTATTATTATTATTATTATTATTATTTTATAAATCCATCCTGGTTTAGGGATGTTTAGGAATTTTCACTGAAAACAAGATAAAAAATACTGATTTACTGCAGTGTCTCAATTACAATATGGCCGTCTCTGCAAATTTAGCATGAGATTGGAGAAAAGCAGCTCTATATGACACTCCTGCACGCAGCTTAGACTCTTTGTGATTGTCACTTTTAAGAGTACTTTGAATCTTACGTGCGTCCTGTTTACAAGCTAAATGCTAGTGCAGCTATAGTAATGATCCTGGTTGAGAGGTGTCTGATTGAGCTAATATTTGGCGTTATTTCAGCAGGCAGCGTTGGATTAGCTGCATTCTAATGAAGGGTTTACGTTTCTGCCGTTCTGTTGTTTGACACGCTAGCCTGTTTAGTGCCAACCAGCAGCTGCCAGCGCCAACACTGACGGACAAACAGATCATAGCCTGCTAATACCATGCTTTAGCGCTAATAGGCTAACCTAAGCACAAGCTTATTATGAACTGGTGGGATGATAACTAGTCACTTAGGCAGGAGAGGTAGCATGTGTGCTAATCAGTTTAGCACAGGCCGATGATATAAATAATCTAATTACGCTGCTGCGACGCGCTGCGGGATATTTCCACTGAGAGCGCAGTCTTTACCACGTCCCAATTATTTGTTTGTTCACACACTCATTTTCAAAGGAGCAGTTTGAAGTTTAGCACTGAACCTGTGAGACGTTAATATCCCAGCCTGAGCTTATGCTAATGCGTATTGTTAATTACAAGAACTTATGACTATTAGTAATGTACAGTGAACGCTTGTTTGCTCCCTCGTCATTGTGAATTTCTCCACAGACAAAAGAGTTAATAACACGGGTCATTTCAGTACATACTGTTCAACAATTTCAAGAAATTCATACTTTTATTCAGGAAGTATGCATTAAATTGACCAAAAATAGCATTAAACACTTTACATAGTTACAAACAATATAATAATCATAAGTTATTTTCTGAACTTTATTTATCAAAGAATCCTGAAAAAAACTATCAGTTTCCACAGAAATATTCAGCAGCATTATAACACTGATAATAATGAGAAGTGTTTCTTTAGCAGCAATATTAGAATGATTTCTGAAGATCATGTGACACTGAAGACTGCAGTAATGATGCTGAAAATTCAGCTTTGATCACAGAAATAAATTACAGTTTAACAGATATTCACATCGAAAACAGATATTTTATATTGTAATAATATTTTTATTTTTACTGCATTTTTACTGTATTTTTGATCAAAGAAATTGAGCCTTGGTAAGCAGAAAAGGCTTCTTCTCAAAAACATAACAAAAAATCTTACTGACCCCAAACAGTATAAGCCATAATTTATTCTGCAAAATATTAAATAGATTTGAAATACATTTTCATTTATTACAGAATCACAATGAAGTGAAGAAAGAGTTTTCTATATTTTTTTCCTCTGAACAAATAGCAATTTATTTAAAAACTTGTACATTTCCTTTCTCTTATTTATGATACATTTTTGGAACAACCTTCATGAAAGTAATTTTAATATGCAGCTGACCCGTAATTTTTAAAACTTCCAGATGATGTTCTCATATAAACTGTCATGTTTGTCTGTTTGCTTTTTGGCTTATTTATTTGTTTCTTTATTACTATTATTTATTTATTTATTTATTCATTCATTCATCTATTTACTTATTTATTATGTTTTTAAGCTTTCGGTTCAACACTACCTAAAGTTACAACACATTATTACAGCATATTCAAAGTTATCAAATGTATAGGGTGGTACACAAATAACCCAGTACAAGATGCGAACGCAGAGAGGTCAAGGGTCAACTCAAATAGAGATCAGCTGCTTCTAGCACACAGGTGAAGTCATTATCACGATCATGGAGGAAATACGAAAAAGGGGCAATTAGAAAAAAAAGAAGTACGGTTTGGTTTGAAATCGACAGAACAAATAATCAAACTGAATTTGACAGATCTTTCCTCAAAGGATATGAGTGATATTTTTAGGTGAGTTCACTCTTTGTGGGTTAGTTATGCTTTACAGAAAAGGCATTATGTGAAGGATATAGCTCTATTTCCTTAAGTCAAGTCAAGTCACCTTTATTAATATAGCGCTTTTAACAATACAGATTGTGTAAAAGCAACTGAACAGCATTACTAAGGAAAATAGTGTGTCAATAATGCAAAGTGACAATAGTAAACACTAATTTTTCAGATAAAGGCAGTTCATCATTGAATTCAGTGATGTCATCATCCAGCACAGTTCAGTTTAAATAGTATCTTTGCAATCATTTGCAATCATGTCAACGATATCGCTGTATATTAAGTGTCCCCAACTAAGCAAGCCAGATGCGACAGCGGCAAGGAACCAAAACTCCATCGGCAACAGAATGGAGAAAAAACCTTGGGAGAAACCAGGCTCAGTCGGGGGGCCAGTTCTCCTCTGGCCACACAAAACCAGCAGTTCAATTCCAGGCTGCAGCAAAGTCACATTGTGCAGAGGATTCATCTGGTTCCTGTGGTCTTGTCCCGGTGGTCGTCTGAGACAATTTCTTTACATGGGATCTGTTCTCTGCTGTCTTTCAGGGCTGTAGAGGTCCTTTCTAGGTGCTGATCCACCATCTGGTCTGAATATGTACTGGATCCGGGTGACTGCAGTGATCATCTGATCTGGGTACAGACTGGATCTGGTGGCTACGGTGACCTCAGAATAAGAGAGAAACAGACTAATATTAGCATAGATGCCATTCTTCTAGCAATGTAGCAAGTACATCGGGTGTCCTTAACAATACTTAACAATAAATTAGACCTTTTGTGGCATTTTCAACCCGTTAGTTGTGCACTCGTACACTAGGCCTATTCTTTAATAATTATGAAATGAAGGGGTTATCAAAATTAGATCATACAAGACTAAAATTATGTCATTTATGTCAAAAGTAACAGCAAATCTGTGGTAGATGTTGTTATGTTGTATCAAATGAAATGTGATTTGCAAACCAAATATAAAATAGTTTCTGAATGGTATTAGAGGCTCATGGGTCATTAGAGGTGAGTGTGTTTTTAGTAAGATATGTTTATATATTGATATTGAGAAAATTTTACCAGGTGTAAAATAAAAATACAAATATATGCAGTATTTGCTTATTATTTATATGTCTAATACTCATAACCCACATTATTATTATATATTTTTTCAAAATTCAAGATTTACCAATTTACTACAGTTATTGTTACAGTAAACCTATTATCAGTCAACACTGCCTCAACAAATAAATAAATATAGAAATAACAAAATAAAATCACAGAAAACTTATATATTTATGTATTTGTTATACTTATTATATTATAATTGTCTACATTATATTAGAACTGTCACAATACAAATGTTGCAGCTAATTAAATCTACCACCAATGAAATCCCGTGTTTCTCTGTTTTAATATGCTAATGCTTTTTTTCACCTGTTTATATTCACTAGCCAACTGTTTACATTAATACCTTGCCAAGACAGCATTTTAACCATTTGCACAAGTTATGAGTGCACAGAAAGCACATGCAAGCTTTCAAAAGCAGCCCGCTGTTAGTCAGACAGCTATCCGGACCAAATTAAGGCAAGACACCGGCAAAACTATTGTTTTTTCATG
>NW_015505584.1:605413-607062 GCF_001515645.1 Sinocyclocheilus grahami | reverse complement strand
TAGCTTTCATAACATGTTTTCGTTTAGACTAAATTAAAGAAAATATCTAAGATACACATTTAAGTGCTTATTTTATTGCACATTATGTATTTGCCTCTGTAGATTAAAATATATACATTACTCCTTTGATTTATATAATATTTTATTTCTAAAATATATATAAAATAAATGATAAATTTGTATATAAAATTATATATATATATATATATATAAAATCAAACAAGAATGCAAGAATGTTGAATCTGGTTGTATCCATTGTTCAGATTTCTGCTCTGGAAATATATGCAAATTAGTGCATATTTAATTAGATAATGCCTAATTTCATATTTAAACAACATAAAATATTGCCTTAAATTAGTACTTTTACCCTTTTTTTACATCCATGGTACTGTGTAAATTGTGGTTATAGTGGTAAGTTTTTTAAAAGTTATTTTACTCTGGATGCATTTGATAAAGCAATTTTAGCGTACAGTGTTATTTCACAAAAAGAGGCTGCGACATAGAAAAAATGTTTTGATGTGTGCTCATACGCCATTCATGGGTTAAGTGAAAGCTGTGCAGTCCCTGGCTGTTGTATCCTGGGTAATTATCAATGCTTAAGGTGGACCACACCTTAGATAAACCTGTAATGCTCCTGTCTTTCACAAACATTCCCCCTCCAGCAAGCTCCGACTTGTTTGGCTCATGTGTTTGTGTGTGCTTGTTCTGCGTTGGGCTCTGCTTTGGCTAGTTTGCTGTTGAGCCCAAGCAAACAAATCTCAATGTGTTGATCTTTCTGTGATAGCCGGTGTTGAAGTTACATGAAGAGACAAAGTCCTCTTCACCATCTTCTTTAGGAACCTAACCACGCAAAGACATATCATTTACACAGCTTAAGCTTCAGAAAGGAAGCAGAATGGCACGGCATTATTACAAACATGAGGTGAAACGTGAATGATTACGAGTGTGAGAACTCGTCTTCCTGTATCTCACCGCTGCTCTCTGTGAACAGGTGTGCTGTAGTTGTTCTGAAGGATAGCGAGTTAAGCCTTACATTGTGTGTTTTGAAAAGTCTCACCATTCCCCCTGACGTCCTGAGAAGTGCATGTCTTGAGGTGCAGAGCAAATCGGATGTTAATGTTTTGACTGAGTGACAAATTCCAGACAGGAACTTCTTAACCCTGAGCAGATCAACATCAAAACCGTCAACATACTCTCCGCATAATAAACAGTTGTGCACTAATTCAGTGATTCCCAAGTATTTTTGCCTTACGTAACCCCACAGCACCATCGGTAAAGCTTCAGTTCTCTTTGTTGACATCAAGACTTAATTTTGGCTGAAAGAAAAACTACAAAAACAATCAAAAGGTTAACTGTGATTCCTTATTTTAAACAAAGTTCACCCAAAAATGAAAATTCTTATTTTAGTGTATTTGTTATGCCAAACCCATTTGATTTTCTCTTTTTAGTGGAACACAACAGAAGCCATTTTGAAGAAAGTACTGATCATGTTTTCCCATATACTCTTAATAGGGATTGGGGCTGACAAGTTCAAGTCAACTGCAGGGTTATTATAGTTTTTAAAAAAATTGATTTAATTTTTATGTGTTAACTGTAGTTTAAAGTTTTTTTCCTTTGCAGAAAGTTTTTTGTTTGCGTTTTTTTTTTTT
>NW_015505584.1:601810-603648 GCF_001515645.1 Sinocyclocheilus grahami | reverse complement strand
TTTTTTTAACACAAAAATGTAAACACGAAAGTCCACCCTAAACCTAACCACCAATTAAGATGATGATAAAAAAATGTACATATGAGATATACAAATTCATACAAATTAGTCACCAGTTCACCAATGTGTAAAATATTACAAATTGCCATGAAAATGTGGATCTGGATATTTCACCCATTAGTTATTTAGATATATATTTAGATATTTAGATCAAATCTGTTGCTAAAATATTGAACGTGTTAGCTGAGCGGGTTAGCTAAATGTTAGATCACAGAGGACCTAAGTGAACCCACTCATAACAGGGGCTCAAACAATGTTGTTCCGCCAGCAATTGCCCTGATTCAAAGGAGAAAAGCAATATTGGGATAATATTTACAGATTATTTATCAAATGCCAACACTGTGTACAGTATGAAGACACTTCCTTCAAACCAATTCTGTCCTGGAAGAGAGCAGACCCTTGTTTATTAAAGGATATTCCACATCCTCTCTTTATGAATGCACTTAATTCTCAAAAAACACTTCTGTCATGAAGCCAGACAATACCTAACAATAATTGAAAATTATAAGTGATGAAATGTGATTTGTCCACTAGCTTGCAGCGCAATACAGCGCAGCCAGACAGGAAAGCCCACAATCAACTGCAGCAAACACACAATACTCGTAGTGAGAGACGCAGCTTAAATCCTGGAGTTACCTTTCCTCTATGCCGACTACCTGTTTGCTTGGCGGGTTCACCAAAAGAACATGAAAAGGAAGTGCGCTCTGTGAATCGACCCGAGTGAACAATTGCCACTCGATTCTGGTTTAATGTGTTTTTGTTGCGTTAATCGTCGCCCTAATCCAAACAGAGGATCCAGACAGGGCCCACCCAGGTGTGAAGGGTGAAAGTTATAAAGGAAATAGATGCAGCTGCCTGCTGCTCGAAATGACAAAGATAACACAATAGGCATGTGTGTACACTTTTACTATGGGAATCCTTGCAGCTCAAAGCCCTGGGCTCCTTTGACAAATAGTTTGCTCGTTTGTGATTGTGCATGAATAAGTGACATAGACACACAGGGGTGGAGACCGTGAGCCAGTTCTTGCTATTATCTGCTGCTATGCTATTTGATGTCTCACTTCCTTTCGGCTTCCAGGCTTTTTATGTTGGCCTATATCCAAGGTTATCAACCAGGGGTCTGCAAGGGACCTGCATGGGTCAGTGGACAGATATATAAAACATGATTTTCTTTAAGAAATTCTATCTGAATTTTTTTTCTAAATGTGGTTCAACAAGAATTAAAGAGGGTAGTGTTTAATGCATCCTTGGTGCCTACAATTTTTTTTCTAGAAAATCTACTAACCCCAAATCAAGATGAAGAAAAATTATTTTCCAGTGACAAAACATTTTTAAAAACTCTTCAGATGGAATAAATCTTACAAATGTCAATGTAAATGTGTTAAAATGAGATCTGGTGCTCAAGAGGAAAATTAAAGTATTGAGGGTGGGTTAATATTTGAAACCTGGGAGTTGTTGTACTGACTTATATATATATTTTTTTATATATAAAAAAAATCAAACGCAAGTGCTATTCCTTTGTTTTCCATTGATTGTTAACACAACTGAAAAATTGTAGTCGTACACCAATGGCTAGAAACTTTCTGTCCATTGGAGCATTTAACACACCACCTTTTCAACCTAACACAGATTCAACTCAGTTCAACTCACTGTAAATCGCAGCTATTTGATAATCACATATTGCATTCCACTCAAAACTCTGTAATGACTTTCGTTCCCGTCAATGATTGCTGGAGCTCTGTCTTGATTGCCACCTGATTTGAGTGGCAGTCTTCATG
>NW_015505584.1:593074-601800 GCF_001515645.1 Sinocyclocheilus grahami | reverse complement strand
TAGATAATTCAAGCTGATCTCATAAAAGTAATGTAACTATTTTACAAAGTGACGATTTCCTATTAATTCAATTGCATTTGTATGGAAACATATATATATATATTTTTTTTAACACAAAAATGTAAACACGAAAGTCCACCCTAAACCTAACCACCAATTAAGATGATGATAAAAAAACATTGGAGCATTTAACACACCACCTTTTCAACCTAACACAGATTCAACTCAGTTCAACTCACTGTAAATCGCAGCTATTTGATAATCACATATTGCATTCCACTCAAAACTCTGTAATGACTTTCGTTCCCGTCAATGATTGCTGGAGCTCTGTCTTGATTGCCACCTGATTTGAGTGGCAGTCTTCATGGGGGAGGCCGATAAACATCTGTTTTTATTCATTTGGTGCAGTGACTCTGAAGAAGGAAGGGGGGAGCAGTTAGGTGTTTGTTTGGAACATGCAGCCAGGATACGGCACAGCCACCATACCCGAGATTCAAAGGTAGGTAGATCAAAGACCTCACATTTGCTGGGTACATCTGAAGACGTTAGAGCTGCTGGCATGCATGGGCCAACTTGCATTAGCAGCACGGAACACCTGAGGAAACAACACGATTGTGTGATAAAGGAGCTGAAGACTGCAACTCTGCGTGTCGGTGTGTATTAGAGAATTATGTTGGTTTGCGATGGCTATCGTCGTTCGTAGGCTGCAATGATTGGATTCGCAATCTGTTGGGTTCACTTACGGAAGACAACCTTCTGCTTTTGCGCCTTTACTGCTACAGAGAATAAGAAAAGTAGTTAAACCCTTGAAATTAGTATTTGTTTTGTACTTTTTCATTTTATTGTTAAATGTGAATCTAAATGAAAAATACATTATACATTCTCAGAGAAAATGTGCAAAAACTGTACCTTTAGGGGTACAACAGCTTGTCACTAGGGAGTACACTCTTAAAAATAAAGGTGCTTCAAAAGGTTCTTCAAGCGATGCCATAGAAGAACCATTTTTGGTTCCTCAAAGAACCATTCAGTCAAAGGTTCTTTAAAGAACCATCTCTTTCTTACCTTTTTGTAACCTGAAGAACCTTCTTTCGCCACAAAGAACCTTTTGTCAAACAGAAAGGTACTTCAGATGTTAAAGGTTTTTTATGGAACCATTTAGACAAAAAGGTTCTTCTATGGCATCGTGAAGCACCTTTATTTTTAAGAGTGTACCCTCAAAGGAACACCTTTGTACCTTCTTTACACCTAAATGGTTCATAATAGTACCATAAGAGTACATATTACAACCTTAAGGGCACATATTGCAACTCTAAGGTACTAATATGCACCGTTTAGGAGTAAAGAAGATACAAAGGTCACTCTTTGAGGGTACACCCCCAGTGACAAGCTGTTGCATCCATAAAGGTATGTTTTTTTTTCCTGACAGTGTACAGTGAACATCCACCATTATGACCAACACCAACTTGCTTCCGCCACGATTTTCAGAACTAAAAAAAAAGCCTGTTCTTAAAGAAAGTCCAAAGTTTCCCACTGGTAATTGCATTGTTGTGCCATTCATGTGTGCTCATCTTGAAACTATGATCATTACGACATGAGCTATAACTGTCTAGTTTGTGGTGTCTGGCTCTAAGTTTGGCACCTTTTCTCATGGAACAAGAGTTTCCAATAAGTGTCTCTGCGTGTGTGGGTTGGTGAAGGTCTAGCTGGATTAGAGCTGCTATGCTCTGATTGCTCCCACCTGTCAGCTGGGTTAACCTCCCGCTTCTGTTAGGCGCACTTAGCCATGCAAAACTTTCAGCTCTGACAGGCAAGCAGTCCTCGTTCTGCCCTACTCATACCCCAACCAGACCTACCCAAACTTGTCCCCAACCCTAGTCAGCAAACCCATACACTACTTCTACCATTTCCACAGGCCTGGATGCTATTTCCACTAATGGAATTAAATAAATCTTGAGCTTCTTCAAAGGCATAAAACCTCTTGCAAATTCCAAGCATTAAGTTGAGAAGGCTAACATTTTTTTTTTTGTGGCCGCAAAGATTAATTTCAGCCCACTCGTGGCTTTACTACAGACTGTGTAACTCCAAGTACCTTGCATTTTGCACTGTGCTTAACAATGCTGCCATTTGGTGGTATTTTTTTAGAAAGATACCATCTATCCAAAGCAGTCCATACTTGAGTAGGTTACCTTATGTCAAATTTTGGCCTTTGATCCAGCAGACACGATTCCCAGAGGATTTTCTTTTAAAGTAGCATGACTCTCTACTGTGTTGAGTAACACATGACAGCATTACCTCCCCTGCGTAAACCTTGTGCGTTATCGCTAGGTGCATTTATCTTCAAGTTAACCCTAGATCTGTGGAAGGATTGGGAAGGGAAACTAGATTGGCATCTCTCTGTGTGGTCCAGGGTGAGTCTCTGTGCAGCTGCCTGAGGGATCTGCACCTCTGCACACTTCACTACCTCCACCCCCTCCTGTTCAGCCCCGCGGCCACCTGAACCAGCCCATCAACAGGAAGCCAGTCTAACCTAAGCCTCTGAGGATGAGACAAGTTTGTGCAGTTTTCTTCTAAACGATTCTGCAATCAGAATAGGGAATGTTAGTCACTGAGGTTATAGCTGTTTGTAAGAGTAAATAAGGACTCAGGAAAGTTATCTTACTATTTTTACACACTGTTTACACCGTAAGTACATTCACATGTGCAGTTATAATCAAGCTATTATTGATTCCCAGCCAGGTGCAATCCAGTTCCATTGGTTATTTGGAATGATTTTGACTTGGCTTTGTTAAACCTTATTAATATACAAATAATGTCATGACTTTTTTGTAGTGAATGCCAAACACTTGCCCTTTTAAGAAAAATCCAGTTGAGGCATCAATGAAGGGGTACTTGAGCTTTATCAATATGGGTTATGGGGGTACCTGTGGCAAAAACCTTTGGACAGAAAACACTGGGCTAACAGACTAATACTATTGGTTGCACAGGTGGAAATTAAGGTATATGCATGGTAGCTTTGGTTTGCACAGTTTTGATAGCATTGCATAGCCACATTGTTTGCACTTTCAAGGGAGGAATTGACCTACAGTATGACTTGCTTACTTGGAGTTGTCTCTGCACATTAAGCTGAGCAATGAGAAACTATACTTGAACTTGATACATTTCAGAAACCAACTGGTGCCAACTATAATTGCACGGTGAAAATGTATTACCAACATTTGTACATGGCATAGATTGTATGTCCATATTCTTTTACCCGACATTTTATTTCTTTCTACATGAGCAGCCACGTCTTCTCACATTTTGTCATGGCAGGAGTAATTGGCTTCTTTGACAACTCGGACACAAGAGCAAATGTTAGCAAGGCCATGTCCACCTGGCGAGCAGCTCACACTTTTCCGATAAGCAGGGGGACTGTGGGATGAAATTGTACGTAGTGGGATTTTTAAGCACCTGAGCAATGCTGAGAAATGACTCGCTCCTTGTCTTGGATTTGATCGGCGTAATGAGTTTTCGACCACCAGCCTCAGCCACTCAGATAGGGGGACAATTTTTAACGTCTAATCTAATGCAACTGGCTGCGCTTTAGAGCCACAGCATTCTCATTTACATACCACTAAGCCTCTTTGAAAGCCCTGAGTGCAGCAGAAAATATATCTGACCTCTGGATGGGCCACAAAAATTGCATTGGCCTCCTCATAACATGGGGATTAATCGCACATATGATTACACATTAAATTACCTGGGCTGTATGCGTTTGTGCTGTGCTTTGGTGTCAGCATGTTAAGGGTTTTCAAAAAAGTTCGTTGCAACTACTTCCTAAAAAAATCCTTGTAACCAATTGGTTTTTGACTGATATAGACTGACATTCTGCCTGGCTTACCCTTTTCTTTACAAAAAGGACAGATTAAGACAATCCGTTGCAAGCCACCTCGACTTTGCAAGGTGCTTTAGGACTAAGAGCAAAGAGGATTTCTCTGGTGCTTCTGAGAAGATGCTGAGGAATCTTGCAGCATTAGTTTTGCCCACCTGGAAGTGCACACCAGACCAGACCACACCAACCCTCCCCTTTGTTTACTAGCTTAGTGACCATCATTCCCAGCCTTGATAATAACAGCCCAGATATCACTTAGCAGCAGTATGTTTTTCTCTCTCTCTCAAACACACATGCACACTCATTTTTTGAGGAATATGTAAGATTAGAGCCCACTTTTGGCCTTGTCCCTTGTCTCATTAGAAACCTACACTTGAGTCAGATGTCCCACATCAAAGAGCAAAAGCTTGCTGCGTCCCTCATGCAGGATCTAATCCAAAGATTGCAGAAATCCCTCTCACCCTTATCAGCAGCACCTTCAATACGTAAACCCAATTTATTTGGGTATTTGCACACACAAATCATCCGACATTTAAGTCACTTTCTTAGGTAAGCTGTTTTTTTGCAAAACTTGTAACTTTGTCTCTGGATATCGGATGACGACATATCGGGCAGGTAAAATGGATTTTAAAGTTAGGTAGGGATATGCTAATACGATAAGCTCTGATTATCACCACTGCATCTCAACAAACATATGTTCTGGCCACTTGGTCCTCTGAATGTAGACTGCTATAGGGTTTATGACTGCGAGGAAGCGCCGCTCGTGACATTAATGGGCAGTAGTATTGTTCGGCTGGCTTGATTTATTCCCTTTGGGCTAATGTTCTTGAGACAAGGCCTGCTGCTCCTTTTACTCTGCCCCCTCAAGAACAAAGTGACAGCTGCAAGACTTGCCATGGCCTTCATGTCAACAGAACCTTCCATGGACGCTCCAAACACCAATGGCACTGACAAGCCATCCCAAAAAAGGTTTTGTGCAGTAATTGCGTAACATAATCCAGACATTTTTGCAAATTAAGGTAATGGGAAATCATGTAACAGTGATAGTAAACGATCCTAAACAAGCACTTTCAATAATAAACCAGAATGTAAGCCCCTTAACAACCCAAACTGTGCAGACAATGTGACGGAATAAGAGAAGAACCACACAGTCCAATCTGTCGCGGTGACCCATGTGCCCGCTGCCCTGTGCCAGTCATCCATTTACACCACACAGGCCCCGCACTCAATCACCAGTTTATCTCACTCACTTACCCCCGTCCAGGCAGATGGCACGGCCAGCTATGCCAGAAGAGCGAGCCAGCCTCACACCAATAACCAGAATAGTAAATTAGTTAGCTGTATGCACATGGCATTAGCGTCTACTTGACCTGTTTGGAAAGTTTCACGATAGTCTCATCAATAGAGCCAACTTTTGCCCACTGAGGAGGCGTTTATGGGAGCAGTTGGCCAGAGGGGGGCCCAACAAAGGGGATCTGTAAATAAATATTCTTTAGAAGGAGTCAAAGCCCCTAAAATGGCTTTTGTTTCTAGAAGCCAAGTGCCCACTAAGCCGAGAATTGCTCAATACAATTTTTTTTAAAGTGATGAAGATATTGTTGCCCTCCAGAAGGCAGGAAATTTGTGAAGGTTCCAGGAGGCCATATGTTATTTTGGATTCCTTGTCTATAGCAGTCCCTAAAATAAGAAAATATGAGTAAACCTCACATATGAACTACTGTTAAATGACAGAATTATAAAATTATACTATTAAATGGTTTTGTTTTGTTTTGTATTAAATGGTTTTTTTTTGTTTTCTCCAGCCTCCCCATAACCCTACCAATGTTTTGGAGAATGGGTGTTTTGTTTTGTTTTTTGTTTTGTTTTGTCCAGCATCCCCATAACCCTACAAATGTTTTGGAGAATGGGTGTTTTGTTTTGTCCAGCATCCCCATAACCCGACCAATGTTTTGGAGAATGTGTGTTTTGTTTTGTTTTTTGTTTTGTTTTGTTTGGTCCAGCATTCCCATAACCCAACAAATGTTTTGGAGAATGGGTGTTTTGTTTTGTTTTTTACAGCATCCCCATAACCCTACCAATGTTTTGGAGAATGGGTGTTTTGTTTTGTTTTGTCCAGCATCCCCATAACCCTACAAATGTTTTGGAGAATGTGTGTTTTGTTTTGTTTTGTCCAGCATCCCCATAACCCTATAAATGTTTTGGAGAATGGATGTTTTGTTTTGTTTTGTCCAGCATCCCCATAACCCTATAAATGTTTTGGAGAATGGATGTTTTGTTTTGTTTTGTCCAGCATCCCCATAACCCTATAAATGTTTTGGAGAATGGATGTTTTGTTTTGTTTTGTCCAGCATCCCCATAACCCTATAAATGTTTTGGAGAATGGATGTTTTGTTTTGTTTTGTCCAGCATCCCCATAACCCTACAAATGTTTTGGAGAATGTGTGTTTTGTTTTGTTTTGTTTTTTGTTTTGTTTTGTCCAGCATCCCCATAACCCTACCAATGTTTTGGAGAATGTTTGTTTTGTTTTGTTTTGTTTTGTTTTGTTTTGTTTTGTTTTGTTTTGTTTTGTTTTGTTTTGTTTTGTTTTGTTTTGTTTTGTTTTGTTTTGTTTTGTTTTGTTTTGTTTTGTTTTGTTTTGTTTTGTTTTGTTTTGTTTTGTTTTGTTTTGTTTTGTTTTGTCCAGCATCCCCATAACCCTACCAATGTTTTGGAGAATGGGTGTTTTGTTTTGTTTTTTGTTTTGTCCAGCATCTCCATAACCCAACAAATGTTTTGGAGAATGGATGTTTTGTTTTGTTTTGTTTTGTTTTGTTTTGTTTTGTTTAAACTTATAATTTCTTTTTAGATAAATTAAATAAGATCTTTTCTGTTTGCCAATCATATTAATGAAAATATCTTTGGCCTCACTGCATAATTGATATGATGTTGAAACGGCATTGTCAACAACCTGAATGTCTCCCTCTAATAAGTAAAGCTACTCAAACATACACACACATATATATCCTCCACACACGTTTTTAAACATGTAATAGGCTGAAAATGAGTTACCTGGAATTTCTGATAAAATAATTGTGTGGAGTTATGTTAAAGTACTTTCTTAAATGAATAACTGTCTGAAAGAATACCATCCATTATTTATTTGTCTAGTCTACAAAGCTGAAATGATTGTTACAAACATTAATAAGATAAAACATTGTGTGTGTGTGTGTGTGTGTGTGTGTGTGTGTGTGTGTGTGTGTTGTGATTATGCATGCAAAGCAAATGTAAAACGATATTAGTAAGAATCTAAATAGATAAATAAAAATGGCAACACTTTGTAACAATAGATAAGATTAACATAGTTATTTAATAACTGAACTTATATATATATATATAGTCAGTTAAAAGTTTGGATACACGTTCTGATCTGGTATTATTACTATTTTCACATTTTAGAGTCACAAGTCAAAAGAGTATTTTCTTGAAACAGATATTCAATATTTTAGCTTCTCCTAGGTAGATACTACTTTTTGTCTCTGGGCACTCAACCAGGTGTATCCTGGGATGATTTTTGAACTCCTCATTTATTAATTTATTACATTTTATTAAAAATGTAGTTTTGTCAGGAAACAGTTCAGTAGCCCTTTTTTGTCTCTGGAACTTTTTTAAAGCATTTAAGTACGAATTTAAATCAAAAGGTACATTTAAATTCAGTCAAGTATGTCCAAACTTTTCACTGGTAGTGTAATTATATTTGGGTGCTTATGAGCTACAAATCTTTTAAGCCTTATAAAATGCTTGTGAGTGATTTATTTCTGAATGTTATTATGAATGCACTAAAATAAGAAACCTGGAATCCAAGAGTTTAGTGTTGACCTTCCTTTATATATCCTTCTGGTGGAACTAAAGAAACGATTCAGCAACCAATTGTTGTGTCTCCCAGAACACACACACATGTCGGGCAGGACAGAGACTTCCCTCAAACACATACACACACATTCAAACTCATCTTCACCGTCTGTCTGGAGAGAGATAGTTTGTGAGCACTTGGCTGAAGAGGTAATTACACTTATCTTTTGTCAGTCTTTGTCTCAATGCAACCGAGTCTGCTTGAGGAACAGAGACGTGGAGTCTTTGTGCTGGGAGAGGGACCCGGGGCCGCTGCCCCACAGCACTCCACCTGCCAGCTGTTCCCTGTCAGCACGCTCGAGCCTATCAGAGCCATCGCTCGCCGGCCCACACAATAGACCCGTTTACTAAAACTGAGGCTGTCTCCCCTGTTTAATGACTATGGGAAGAAAGCTGTGGCTATGGTACCGGATGGGTCATTTTTAAATGAACGTTTTTTGCTTAGGAGAATTTTCCCTGGACCGTATGCTGGGTGTCTGCAAAATATAAAGCTTAGTCAATGAATTCAACTGAGCCAGAGCAATATTTGTATTCTTTTATAATAATAAATTATGTTCTATTTATTTATTTATTTATTGCTATTTCATGACTTTTCTTCAAAAAAGTTGTTTTACTGTTGCTGAAAATCCATTAAATCCATTTTAAATACAACTATCTTGTTAAAGTCAAGACTTCACATGGTCCTAAGTATTCAGACCCTTTGCTCAGTATTTAGTAGAAGCACCCTTTTGATCTAATACAGCCATGAGTCTTTTTGGGAAAGATGCAACAAGTTTTTCACACCTGGATTTGGGGATCCTCTGCCATTCCTCCTTGCAGATCCTCTCCAGTTCTGTCAGGTTGGATGGTAAACGTGGGTGGACAGCCATTTTTAGGTCTCTCCAGAGAGGCTCAATTGGGTTTAAGTCAGGGCTCTGGCTGGGCCATTCAAGAACAGTCACAGAATTGTTGTGAAGCCACTCCTTC